>NC_088213.1:14157397-14361736 GCF_036934945.1 Oncorhynchus masou masou | reverse complement strand
TCTGTCCAGGCTGGATTGTAGTGTAAACCTGTCTGTCCAGGCTGGATTGTAGTGTAAACCTGTCTGTCCGGGCTGGTTTATAGTGTAAAGCTGTCTGTCCAGGCTGGTTTGTACACAGCCCAGTACTGCTGTCCCCTGTCAAAGCTCATTTAGGAAAACAATGACGTCTTTCTGGCAGAGCAGAGTGACAGGCACATGACTGAGGTACTTAGAAGCAGCCCTTCTCAGCCACTCTCTGTCTCCCAATGATATTGCTGCTCCATACTGATTCTCTCTCTCTCTCTCTCAATACTTGTATACTGTATGCATGATGTGTGCATATTCTGTCTATCTCTCTCATAACCTACTCCAGCGGACAGAGCAACCCTTTGGTCATCAAAGAGTATGGGAGCCTCTTTTTAAAAGCTGTGTCTCTCCCTCTTCTCCTCTTGAAGACTGCAGGACAGTACCAAAGCCCTTTAAAGTGAGCGGTAAAAGACATGAAATATGCGTCCTCGTCATCTGCTCGGGCGAGTGGACTGAATCCGTATGAATGGCTAATGTGTTGCAGTGACAGCAAGCGGAGCCAGATTGATCACTCATGATGATATCTGCTCCATTGGCCATTAACACCCGGGAGGAGCACATCCCCGGCCCCATCACACACCAGGATTCAATTGAGGGTGAAGAAGAAGTGTGGCTGAGAGAACGAGAGTGTGTGTTTCCAGGATCCACTTACAGTACAGCAACGATACATGGTCAGAAGAAGGGTATAGGGAGAGAAGAGAGCGAGAGAGAGATGCAGAGAGAGAGAGAGATTCAGCGAGAGAGAGAAAAATGTCCTCCTGTGTGCTACCTATATCCCCCCACTAGAATCCCCATACTTTAATGAAGACAGCTTCTCCATCCTGGAGGGGGAAATCAATCATTTCCAGGCCCAGGGACATGTACTAGCCTGTGGCGACCTAAATGCCAGAACTGGACAAGAACCCTCAGCACACAGGGGGACAAACACCTGCCTAGAGGTGACAGCATTCCCTCCCCCATATGCCCCCCTAGACACAACTATGACAACATAAGCAACAAAAACGGGTCACAACTCCTGCAGCTCTGTCGCACGTTGGGAATGTACATAGTCAATGGTAGGCTTTGAGGGGACTGCTATGGTAGGTACACCTATAGCTCATCTCTTGGCAGTAGTACTGTTGACTACTTTATCACTGACCTCAACCCAGTGTCTCTCAGAGCGTTCACAGTCAGCCCACTGACACCCCTATCAGACCACAGCAAAATCAGTCTACTTGAACAGAGCAATACTCACTTATGAGGCATCAAAGCCAAAGGAACTGAGCAATATTAAGAAATGCTATAGATGGTAGGACTGTAGTGTGGAAACCTACCAAAAAACAATTAGGCAACAACAAATTCAATCTCTGTTAGACAATTTCCTGGGTAAAATGTTCCACTGTAATAGTGAAGGTGTAAACTTGGCAGTAGAAAATCTTAACAGTATATTTGACCTCCCAGCTTCCTTATCAAATCTAAAAATCTCAAATAGAAAACCGAAGAAAATTAACAACAATGACAAATGTTTTGATGAAGAATGCAAAAATCTAAGAAAGAAATTGAGAAAACTGTCCAACCAAAAACATAGAGACACAGAAAATCTGAGTCTATGCCTTCACTATGGTGAATCACTAAAACGATACAGAAATACACTATGAAAAAAGAAGGAACAGCACATCAGAAATCAGCTCAATGTAATTGAAGAATCCATAGACTAACCACTTCTGGGAAAATTGGAAAACACTAAACAAACAACAATACGAAGAATTATCTATCCAAAATGGAGATGTATGGGTAAACCACTTCTCCAATCTTTTTGGCTCTATAACAAAGAGCAAAAACATATACATGATCAAATACAAATCTTAGAATCAACTATTAAAGACTACCAGAACCCACTGGATTCTCCAATTATCCTGAATGAGCTACAGGACAAAATCTAAACCCTCCAACCCAAAAAGGCCCGTGGTGTTGATGGAATTCTCAATGAAATGATCAAATATACAGACAACAAATTCCAATTGGCTACACTAAAACTCTTTAACATCATCCTTAGCTCTGGCATCTTCCCCAATATTTGGAACCAAGGACTGATCACCCCAATCCACAAAAGTGGAGACAAATTTGACCCCAATAACTGACGTGGGATAACTAACGTGGGATATGCATCAACAGCAACCTTGGGAAAATCCTCTGCATTATCATTAACAGCAGACTTGTACAAATCCAATTTCTCCCCACTGTATATCAACAAATTGGTGAGGGCATGAGAAGAGTCTGCAGCACCCGGCCTCACCCTACTAGAATCCAAAGTCCAATGCCTACTGTTTGCTGATGATCTGGTGCTTCTGTCACCAACCAAGGAGGGCCTACAGCAGCACCTAAGATATTCTGCACAGATTCTGTCAGACCTGGGCCCTGACAGTAAATCTCAGTAAGACCAAAATACTGGTGTTCCAAAAAAGGTCCAGTCGCACAAATACAAATTCCATTTAGACACTGTTGCCCTGGAGCACACAAAAAACTATACATACCTTGGCCTAAACATCAGCACCACAGGTAACTTCCACAAAGCTGTGAACGATCTGAGAGACAAGGCAAGAAGGGCATTCTATGCCATCAAAAGGAACATTAATTTCAACATACCAATTAGGATCTGGCTAAAAATACTTGAATCAGTCATAGAGCCCATTGCTCTTTATGGTTGTGAGGTCTGGGGCCCGTTCACCAACTAAGAATTCACAAAATGGGACAAACACCAAATTGAGACTCTGCATGCAGAATTCTGCAAAAATACCCTCCGTGTACAACGCAGAACACCAAATAATGCATGCAGAACAGAATTAGGCCGATACCCACTAATTATCAAAATCCAGAAAAGAGATGTTAAATTCTACAACCACCTAAAAGGAAGCAATTCCCAAACCTTCCATAACAAAGCCATCACCTACAGAGAGATGAACCTGGAGAAGAGTCCCCTAAGCAAGCTGGCACTTCCTAACCTCCTGTCCAACGTATGACCATATTAGAGATACATATTTCCCTCAGATTACACAGATCCACAAAGAATTCGAAAACAAATCCAATTTTGATAAACTCCCATATCTACTGGGTGAAATTCCACAGTGTGCCATCACAGCAGCAAGATTTGTGACCTGTTGCCACAAGAAAAGGGCAACCAGTGAAGAACAAACAGCATTGTAAATACAACCCATATTTATGCTTATTTATTTTCCCTTGAGTACTTTAACTATTTGTACATTGTTACAACACTGTATATATATATATATATAATAAAGTCCAATAAAGAGAAATGGAGAGAGAGAGAGAGAAAGAGATGCAGAAAGAGAGATGCAGAGAGAGAGAGAGAGAGAGAGCATGTTAAAGGTCCAGGTGTCTTGTATATATGTAACCAGGTGAGAGCATCAGGGATACAGAGTCCTGCATTTATCACAGTGACTAAACACACAAAGACACAGTATGTCAGAACAGATCAAAGCCTCATTAACACAGATGGTTGTTGAATAGATGAAAGTGATATTATTAGATTTAGCCTGGTTTCTGGATGTTTTGACCAAACCAATGTTTCATGGATGGTCATAGTTCTGAGTTGGATCATCTCCCGCCCTGGATGCCCTGGTTCACAGCTGATCCACGGAGTGAATGAGACAAATGTAAACCCAAGAGCAAGTTAGGAGGTGTTTCTCTTCAAACGACAAACGCCTCAGGGCTTTTGAGGAGAGAGCAGAATTTAATAACCTGGCTTTGACACCTGACACACGCACACACACACACACACACACACACACACACATTCTCACATCATCACCCTTATTTACGCACACAGACACACGCAAGTGCACACGAGCACATACACACCTGCCTCATGTGAGGGATTGATTGCTATTACCTACAGTCCATTAGACCTGTCAATCATCCGACAGTGCAGCTGTCTGTTTTTGTGTGACCCGTCTGCATTCCTACAGAGATTAACTGTGGACCTCTCAGACAAAATGTCTTAAAACAAAGACTGAGACAAAAGTCTGCAAATATGTTGTATTGTCACATACACCAGATAGGTGCAGTGAAAGGTGTTGTTCTACAGGGTCAGCCATAGTAGTACGGCACCCCTGGAGCAAATTAGGGTTAAGTGCCTTGCTCAAGGGCACATCAACAGATTTTTGACCTTGTCGGCTCAGGTATTCGAACCAGCGACCTTTCTGTTACTGGCCCAACTCTCTAACTGCTAGGCTACCTGCCGCCCACTCATGCCTAGGGCCATGGGCCTAAAGTTTTCCTGATGCTATGACCTGATGAGGAAAACCTCTGGGCCCTAGTCTTTCCACATACAGTAGTTGTAAGCGATCAAAACTATTTTTAGGGATGTACTAAACCAAAAGGTCAAGGACATAGCTAGCACCTCTGAGAGAGAGGGGAGCTCTTGAATTAATGAATTAATGGGGGGCTCACATTAACCAGCTCCATGCTCATAACGAAGCTCAAACCCCTGCTGTCTGTCATACATGATGGGACTGCAATGAATGATGGGAATGTCTGTGCTTCCATTGCCGGTGTCTGTCTGACTAATAGAGAAACACAACAGGATACAGGAGTTTCTCAACTGTCAGGGATAGAAAGAGCGATTAAAGACATGAACAGACATGTACACACATTCACAAATACATACAGCACACACACGTATGGGACACATTCAGACACACAAACACTCACAAACAAGAAATCCAGGAAACCACTAGAGTACTATTGTCCCACACCCTGTAGTCAGTGCTTCGATCACACACTGTCAGAACTTGTTAGCTCAGAGGGCATACACTGGAAAACTCAGAGTGACAGGTGACTCTCTCCTCCACACACACCTCTTTCCACACTCATACAGGACATACACAAATGCACGTGTGCGCGCACACACCACACCACACACCACACACCACACCACACACCACAGACCACACCACACACCACACACCACACCACACACACCACACATCACACCACACACCACCCCACACACCACACACCACACACACACCACACCACACCCCACACACCACACGACACCACACACACCACACACCACACCAGACACACACACACCACACACCACACACCACACCCACACACCACACACCACACACACCACACCCACACCACACACCAAATCAAATCAAATTTGATTTGTCACATACACATGGTTAGCAGATGTTAATGCGAGTGTAGCAAAATGCTTGTGCTTCTAGTTCCGACAATGCAGTAATACCAACAAGTAATCTAGCTAGCAATTCCAAAACTACTACCTTATAGACACAAGTGTAAGGGAATAAAGAATATGTACATAAAGATATATGAATGAGTGATGGTACAGAGCGGCATAGGCAAGATACAGTAGATGGTATTGAGTACAGTATATACATATGAGATGAGTGTGTAAACAAAGTGGCATAGTTAAAGTGGCTAGTGATACATGTATTACATAAAGATGCAGTAGATGATATAGAGTATATAGAGTATAAATATGAGATGAATAATGTAGGGTATGTAAACATTATATTAGGTAGCATTGTTTAAAGTGGCTA
Source organism: Oncorhynchus masou masou (assembly GCF_036934945.1). Lineage (NCBI taxonomy): Eukaryota > Metazoa > Chordata > Actinopteri > Salmoniformes > Salmonidae > Oncorhynchus > Oncorhynchus masou. The sequence continues at coordinate 14,356,097 of NC_088213.1, read as the reverse complement.
GTGATATATTTTACATAATTTCCCATCAATTCCCATTATTAAAGTGGCTGGAGTTGAGTCAGTGTGTTGGCAGCAGCCACTCAATGTTAGTGGTGGCTGTTTAACAGTCTGATGGCCTTGAGATGGAAGCTGTTTTTCAGTCTCTCGGTCCCAGCTTGATGCACCTGTACTGACCTCGCCTTCTGGATGACAGCGGGGTGAACAGGCAGTGGCTCGGGTGGTTGTTGTCCTTGATGATCTTTATGGCCTTCCTGTGACATCGGGTGGTGTAGGTGTCCTGGAGGGCAGGTAGTTTGCCCCCGGTGATGCGTTGTGCAGACCTCACTAACCTCTGGAGAGCCTTACGGTTGTGGGCGGAGCAGTTGCCGTACCAGGCGGTGATACAGCCCAACAGGATGCTCACGATTGTGCATCTGTAGAAGTTTGTGAGTGCTTTTGGTGACAAGCCGAATTTCTTCAGCCTCCTGAGGTTGAAGAGGCGCTGCTGCGCCTTCTTCACGATGCTGTCTGTGTGGGTGGACCAATTCAGTTTGTCTGTGATGTGTACACCGAGGAACTTAAAACTTACTACCCTCTCCACTACTGTTCCATCAATATGGATAGGGGGGTGTTCCCTCTGCTGTTTCCTGAAGTCCACAATCATCTCCTTAGTTTTGTTGACGTTGAGTGTGAGGTTGTTTTCCTGACACCACACTCTGAGGGCCCTCACCTCCTCCCTGAAGGCCGTCTCGTCGTTGTTGGTAATCAAGCCTACCACTGTTGTGTCGTCCGCAAACTTGATGATTGAGTTGGAGGCGTGCGTGGCCACGCAGTCGTGGGTGAACAGGGAGTACAGGAGAGGGCTCAGAACGCACCCTTGTGGGGCCCCAGTGTTGAGGATCAGCAAGGTGGAGATGTTGTTGTCTACCCTCACCACCTGGGGGCGGCCCGTCAGGAAGTCCAGTACCCAGCTGCACAGGGCAGGGTTGAGACCCAGGGTCTCGAGCTTGATGACGAGTTTGGAAGGCTCTATGCTGTTAAATGCCGAGCTGTAGTCGATGAACAGCATTCTCACATAGGTCTTCCTCTTGTCCAGATGGGTTAGGGCAGTGTGCAGTGTGGTTGAGATTGCATCGTCTGTGGACCTATTTGGGCGGTAAGCAAATTGGAATGGGTCTAGGGTGTCAGGTAGGATGGAGGTGATATGGTCCTTGACTAGTCTCTCAAAGCACTTCATGATGACGGAAGTGAGTGCTACGAGGCGGTAGTCGTTTAGCTCAGTTACCTTAGCTTTCTTGGGAACAGGAACAATGGTGTCCCTCTTGAAGCATGTGGGAACAACAGACTGGGATAGGGATTGATTGAATATGTCCGTAAACACACCAGCCAGCTGGTCTGCGCATGCTCTGAGGGTGCGGCTGGGGATGCCGTCTGGGCCTGCAGCCTTGCGAGAGTTAACGTGTTCCTCACGTCGGCTGCAGTGAAGGAGAGTCCGCATGTTTTGGTTGCGGGCCATGTCAGTGGCACTGTATTGTCCTCAAAGCGGGCAAAAAAGTTATTTAGTCTGCCTGGGAGCAAGACATCCTGGTCCGTGACGGGGCTGGTTTTCTTTTTGGAAACCGTGATTGACTGTAGACCCTGCCACATACCTCTTGTGTCTGAGCTGTTGAATTGAGATTCTACGTTGTCTCTATACTGACGCTTAGCTTGTTTGATTGTCTTGCGGAGGGAATAGCTACACTGTTTGTATTCGGTCATGTTTCCGGTCACCTTGCCCTGATTAAAAGCAGTGGTTCGCGCTTTCAGTTTCACGCGAATGCTGCCATCAATCCACGGTTTCTGGTTTGGGAATGTTTTAATCGTTGCTATGGGAACGACATCTTCAATGCACGTTCTAATGAACTCGCTCACCGAATCGGCGTATTCGTCAATGTTGTTGTTTGATGCAATACGAAACATATCCCAGTCCACATGATGGAAGCAGTCTTGGAGTGTGGAATCAGATTGGTCGGACCAGCGTTGGACAGACCTCAGCGTGGGAGCTTCTTGTTTTAGTTTCTGTCTGTAGGCAGGGATCAACAAAATGGAGTCGTGGTCAGCTTTTCCGAAAGGAGAGCGGGGCAGGGCCTTATATGCGTCGCGGAAGTTAGGAATAGCAATGATCCAAGGTTTTTCCAGCCCTGGTTGCGCAATCAATATGCTGATACAATTTAGGGAGTCTTGTTTTCAGATTAGCCTTGTTAAAATCCCCAGCTACAATGAATGCAGCCTCAGAATATATGGATTCCAGTTTGCAAAGTTTGCAAAGTTTGCACACCACACAACACCACACCAAACACACCACACCACCACACCACCACACCACACACACCACACCACACCACACACACCACACCACCTGGAGGATTTTTCAGCACCAGATTTCTCCAGGTTAAGCATGCTGATCCGGCAAAGTGTACTAGAGGGGACCGATGGAGGTGCAGCCAACTTCCCCAGAGGACTGTAGCGTGGCAGTGCCCAAAGACTGGCCATGCGTGTCATCATGGAAACCAGGCCTCGTCGGTAGTAGTTCAAGTGGTCTGAGGAGAGAGTTGCAGCTTGGTGACAAAGGTCCTTAAATAACCATGAGGACAGGATGGTACTACTGTAGGCCAAGGACCAAGACAAAAACACACACACACACACATATCACTCACATGCACTAACTAGATTAGACACTGAACTTTAAAAGACTTCTATGTTCGCGCTAGAATGAACTGTGTCTGAAAAAGAAGAAGAGGTGATCCTGCTTTTCCAGATTAGTAAAGGCTGTGAAGTGTTGTCTTTGTGGTGATGTCAGAGTTGACATGAGTCCTGTTTACTCTTCTCTGCTCTCTCCATGGTCTCTGTTTACACACACAGGCCTCATACAGGGTGAGGGGACCCCTATTCAACCCATCCCAAAGACCACTCTGATGGGATAGCCTCTTCCAGGGGAGAGAGGGGGCATAGTGTCTGCCAAGGTTGTGTGGAAGTCCTTGTGTAGATAATAGCAGTCAGCAGGGGAACAAAGTAACATTGGCACCAGGCCAGACTGCTGTCACTCAGTCAGATCCTCTACTCTCCCCTGCATCCGTCTTCTCTCTTTTCTCTTACAACAGTTTCCTCTCCTCTTCGCTCTACTCTCTCTCTCTCTCTTCTTTCCAGTGCTGACCCTCTGCTCTCTCTCTCCCTCTATCCACAAATCTTATTTCCTAATTTCATGTCTTTATCCACTCTTCCACTTCTAACCTCTGAACCCAGAATGGACCAGAATAGACTTGAATAGACCAGAATTGACTTGAATGGTGCAAATTGATTTGAGTGGACCAGAATGGACTTGAATGGACCAGAATGGACTTTGCATGGGCCAGAATGGATTTGAGTGGACCAAAATGGACTTGAATGGTGCAAATGGATTTGAGTGGACCAGAATGGACTTGAATGGTGCAAATGGATTTGAGTGGACCAGAATGGACTTGAATGGTGCAAATGGATTTGAGTGGACCAGAATGGACTTGCGGTGACATTGTGTCTCCTCACAGTGGATTCTGGCTCCAGTCATTATCTATGAGGGCGTCTCTGTCTCTCTATAAACAGCTGCATTCTGGAGTGGAAGACGACTAATGCGCAGTAAACGTGCTGAAACTCCAACAGGCATCGATTAAACCACAGTTGAAGATAAACATTAATTACAGCTCATTAGCGAAAAAATATGTTTAAACGGGTCAACAGTCTCCTACTTGTAGGGTCATCTGGGATGAAATAATCAAATAAAACTAGGGTCAGAATGTTCCACCACATTCTACTCTCTCGTCTGTTCTCTCCACCTCTCCCCTACCCACAATCCCACAACAAACAACTATTAACCATTGTTCATCTCTAATATCTAGTTATTAATCACCAGAATGATAATTAAACCGTTGTGCAGTGGCATGAAACGAATGCCAGGAGGATAAACAACCACTTCCTCATCAGTTAAATTTGTTCCCTTCAATCCGAATCATCCCTTTTAAAAAACAAAAACAGATCACTTGGAAACAAGAACAGGAAGGAGATTAAAGGGGTGACGTTTGATGGAAGGGTTGCGTCTTGTGCCAGCGTTGCATCATCAACATGCTCAACGTTCCTCAAACATTCAAAGAATTCCACGAGACTTTGAGGTTGAAACCTTTCGTTAGTATTGAAGGATCTTGAGTTCTGAGGTTAAGAAGGTGACAAGTATTGAGTAGGAAGATGACAGGTATGGCATATTAAGGTGACAGGTATGGCCTACGGATGACTGGAATGGTTGGCACCAAGGAGAGTGTGTGCCAGTATGTTTCAGTCTATAATCGGATTACAACAAGGTCAACTGTTTTAAGAGAGAAGACTATGTACTGAATGTATCTGGTTTGTAACACACATACAGTACCAGGTGTTACCATGAGGAAAGAGAAGCAAAGAGCCTTACATTATAATAATTATAATAATTTATTCAATTTGTATAGCACTTTTCATTACAGAAAATAATCTCAACGCAAATAAAAATCAAAACAAACCAACAACAAATATAAATTGAGATGGTTGAGATGGAGATTGAATGTCTATTTTTATATTTATTGATGTTTATATTTCATTGACCCTATAGTGACCATTATCGAACACCAACACATTTCACTATAATCTCATTCATTACTGTTCTACTTATCATAAAGTGAAAAGGGACTTAGCTGAACTTTAGACTGGATACCCAGAGCTCACTTTGGGAGACAGACACACAGAGCTCACTTTGGGAGACAGACAAACAGAGCTCACTTTGGGAGACAGACACACAGAGCTCACTTTGGGAGACAGACACACAGAGCTCACTTTGGGAGACAGACACACAGAGCTCACTTTGGGAGACAGACACACAGAGCTCACTTTGGGAGACAGACACACAGAGCTCACTTTGGGAGACAGACACACAGAGCTCACTTTGGGAGACAGACAAACAGAGCTCACTTTGGGAGACACACAAACAGAGCTCACTTTGGGAGAAAGACAAACTCTCAGCCCTAAAACATCTGAGAGAAGCACCTCATTTCCTGTTCCACATTCCCTTCCAGCATCCTGGGCTGTTGAAACCCAGAGCTCACTTTGGGAGACAGACAAACAGTCATCTCTGTAAATGCCAGCCAAGTTTAGATGGCGAGGCGCATTTGCTTGGGAGATGTCACCGTATCCCTGAGAGACTGGAGAGTAACACCACACATGTCCTTTAGACTAGCACTCTCCCATCACCACCGCCTGGTATGACAGCTAACAGGAGGCACCGTCTCTGTGTGTGTGTGTGTGTGTGTGTGTGTGTGTGTGTGTGTGTGTGTGTGTGTGTGTGTGTGTGTGTGTGTGTGTGTGTGTGTGTGTGTGTGTGTGTGTGTGTGTGTGTGTGTGTAGAACCACTCATAGCTTTCAGCAAACTGTGAATAATGGACATTTCCAAGAAACACTCTTTAAATCATTCTTAATGTGTGATGGCTACTAAGCATCCAATTCCAAGAAAGAGACATGAAACACATTGACAGTCTTCTGTGACATACAGTATGATGGCTGAGAACAGCTAATCATTTATTTCACAAGAGAATGTAGCCTAGGTTAAGTAACAAAAGATGGTGGATAAATGAAGATAATTCATTCAGGCCGTTACCATATTTAAAAAAAAAAATGTTTATGGTCAGTTCTGCTCTGCTTAACAGGGTGGCTCTCCCATAGACACCAGTGCAATAGCAGCTGGGTCTGGTCTACTTAGTTCATTTACATGTATATGAACCAGAAAACACAGAGTGGGATGTCTAGCTTCCTCTTCCGTCTCTGAAGTAACTACACAAATACAAATGTAAAGTTGCATGAGTCACCACGACAACCATGGAATGTATTATGGGATGGATCAGTCCAATCAAAGGAGAACGTCACTGCTTTACATTACTTTGAAGTGTGTGTACACTGAGTGTACCTTTGGGCCCAGAACAGCCTGAATTCATTGGGGCATGCTCTACAAGGTGTCAAAAGCGTTCCACAGGGATGTTGGCCCATTGTTACGAACCCCCTTTTCCCAGCAGTCTGGGGGGAGGGAAACGAGACCCTTAACATATCTCATGCTAAACACAACAGTGAAAAGGAACAGTGAGAACTAAACAAAATCCACAGACAACCTAAACCTACCGTCAAACACGTTAGGTTTCTTGTCAAACAAACGGTAACGGGGTGGGGAAAGGGCTGAGCTGGACCCAAGGAAAGAAATAATAAATATCCCAAAACCCTAAGCTAGTCTTACTGGGTAAAGAACAGCTAGCTAACTAACCACTAAAATACAGTGGGTGGTCCGCCCAGTTCTAACCAGGCTATTTAGACAAAGTTTTCCTACGGGTAATGTATGCCCAAGGGTGACTTGGCTGGTTATCCCCTTCTCCCACCAACAAACAATAATATTCCACAGCAGTACATTCTCACATGATAACAGACCATGTGAGATGTATCCGCACAAACACACTAAACTGTGGGGTATGAAAGAATATGTGGTTTTCAGCAAATCCAAAGAAAGAAAGAAAGAAAGAAAGAAAAGAAAGAAAGAGAGAAAGAAAGAGAAAGAGAGTGTGTCTGGGAAATCAACTGCCTGGGTTCTTAAACCAAGGGAAAGGGGATGTGATTGGGTAAAGGAAACAGGAGGAGGTGTGTCTTCAGATTGATGCGACTGATGACTGCCACCTGTTACTAGGACAGAGGAGAAATACAAATACCCCCAGGATACCTGTATCCGTAACACTCCTACCCTTAAAAAAAGAGCTAACCAATAAGGATTGCGACCAAAGTATTTACAACAAATACGAACAAGTTCAACAAGCAAAGGCAACCTAACGAGACATACAAAAATCATACATTTTTAAACACGAGACAAAGCATCTGCCAATACATTTTCAGAACCCTTTTTGTGGCAGATCTCCAAATTATAATTCTGCACAATAAGCGGCCAACGCATAAGGCGCTGGTTCTGGTTGTACATCCGGTGGCGAAACACTAAGGGGTTATGGTCAGTATATACTATCACTGGTAGGGCACTGGAACCAATATATACTTCAAAGTATTGCAGAGCCAACAACAAAGCTAGAGCTTCTTGTTCGATGGTTGCATAGTTAGCCTGACATTTGTTAAACTTTCGAGAAAAATAACAAACAAGATGATCCAACTCCACTCTTGTCCTGCTGCAGTAGAACAGCACCAGCACCTCTGGCACTAGCATCTACCTCAAGTTTACACGCTCGTTCAAAGTCCGGAACAGCAAGTACAGGGGTTTTACATGAGTACTTTAGCAGTATCAAAAGCTCCCTGACAATCAGGGGACCACTCAAACGACCGAGCAAATCGATCAATGGAGCAACTACCGCAGAGAAGTTTACAGTAGCTCTCGTCTGGCAGTAGGTGCAGGGAATGCAGTTATAGCCAAGACCTTGGCATCAACAGGGCGCACCTGTCCATGGCCGACCTCTTTGCCGAGATAGGAAACAGTGGCCTTCACAAACTCGATCAATACCAAGTTCAGGGTTGTTCAATGCTTCCCAAAGTTGTATCAAGTTGGCTAGATTTCCTTTTGGTGGTGGACCATTCTTGATACACACGGGAAACTGTTGCACGTGAAAACCGCAGCAGAGTTGCAGTTCTTGACACACTCAAACCAGTGCGCCTGGTACCTACTATCATACGCTGTTCAAAGGCACTTAAATCTTTTGTCTTGCCCGTCCACCCTCTGAATGGAAAACATACACATCCACGTCTCAATTGTCTCAAGGCTTAACAATCCTTCTGGTTAACTGGTCTCCTCCCCTCATCTACACTGATTGAAGTGGATTTAACAAGTGACATCAATAAGGGATCATAGCTTCCACCTGGATTTACCTGGTCAGTCTGTCATGGAAAGAGCAGGTATTGTTAATATGTTGTACACTCAGTGTTATCCTCTGTAGCACTATATGTGAATACAGCAGCGTGGACGTGTCCGAGAGTGAATAAGGTAAAAGAACAAACCGCCAGACTGAAATATACCACACAGATGATCTTCACACACACACACACACACACACACACACACACACACACACACACACACACACACACACACACACACACACACACACACACGTGTAGAGGTTAATGTCCACCTGTATAGGAGTTTCAGATTGGATGGGGTTTTTGTGCCTGAAATATGATGTGTGAAGAAACCTCTCAGGCCTTCCTTCGTTAATGAATTTCCCCATATTAGAGTGCATTGCAGGGAAGTTAGTATTTCTTTCTCTCTCTCTGTTTCATCCCTTCTCCTCTGTTGTCTTCCACTGTTTTTATTTCATATCATGTGGTGTGTACTATACTGGACAAGACAGTACTGGACCAGACTATACTGGATAAGACAATACTGGACCAGACTATACTGGATAAGACAATACTGGACCAGACTGTACTGGACCAGACAATACTGGACCAGACTATACTGGATAAGACAATACTGGACCAGACTGTACTGGACCAGACAATACTGGACCAGACTATACTGGATAAGACAATACTGGACAAGACAATACTGGACCAGACTATACTGGACCAGACTATACTGGACCAGACTATACTGGACAAGACAATACTGGACCAGACTATACTGGACCAGACTATACTGGACAAGACAATACTGGACCAGACTATACTGGACCAGACTATACTGGACCAGACTATACTGGACAAGACAATACTGGACCAGACTATACTGGACAAGACTATACTGGACCAGACTATACTGGATAAGACAATACTGGACCAGACTATACTGGACCAGACTATACTGGACAAGACAATTCTGGACCAGACTATACTGGACAAGACAATACTGGACCAGACTATACTGGATAAGACTATACTGGACCAGACTATACTGGATAAGACAATACTGGACCAGACTATACTGGACAAGACTATACTGGACCAGACTATACTGGATAAGACAATACTGGACCAGACTATACTGGCCCAGACTATACTGGACCAGACAATACTGGACCAGACTATACTAGACCAGACTATACTGGATAAGACTATACTGGAAAAGACAATTCTGGACCAGACAATACGGGACCAGACTATACTGGACCAGACTATACTGGACTAGACAATACTGGACCAGACTATACTGGACAAAGCCAAAAGCTTTTAACATGGTCCAGGACTTCCAGCCAAAGGCATTAACTATATTCATCCCACAATGCACCTGTCTCAATCCATATAGTTGGGAGTGGATGTAAACGTCTTTGAGGATGGTGTCCACTCTGACCCTTTTAGGTAAATTAAATCAATGGCCACCCGTTTGTGTTGTGTTAAATGTGGCAGAAGATGCTTCAAGTAAGTTAGCTTGTTGTTAATTAAAGGGAGACCTTGAGGGGAAAAGCCTGAGAGAGTCTGATGATGGTATTTTCTGTCCTCCTTGAGGTGCCCCTGTAAGCACCTTTCTAAACTCCTCTTGAACTTCACCGTCCTCTTCCATGGTCATTCAGTTGTTTGGACTCTCTGCCTTCGGAAGCACTTTTAGCTGACACCCATTTCTAATAGAGCAGCAAAGCACTTTGGCATCTACAGGAGGATAGAGCACCCTTTTTACAACAGCAGAAATGCCACCTGGGTCGGGTCCCAAGCCCAACAAGCCCCTGTATTGATTAAGTCTCTCAACCCAGGCACGGGGTTGATTTTTGGCTTGTACCGTGGCTGATATCTCCTCCACCCTCCCACTCCATCCTTTCAAGTCTACCTGTTTGACAAACTGAAAACAGCAACAAAAACACAAACAAAAATCTCCCCTCCAAAAGAGCAGGCACGCACAGCCAACCAAGACATTGTAATTAATTGTAAAAGTAATTGCTTGAAATGATTAGTTGAGTTGGGCCACTCTCCCCTGTTACCTCTGAATTGGAAATATAATTGTGGCGGACAGTAATTGGCCAGGCCGAGACGGTTGGTTATTGTAGTCTGCTGAGGCCGACTGCATCATTACCCTGCCTTGGACATGGTTCAGCTTTTAAACTGCAGTGACCGAAGAGGAACACAAACACACACACGCAATGCTCTGCTTCCCTGTGCCAGCACTCCATCACCACTCAGCCCCATGCCCCGCTCTAAGGATCTAACTTGTTTTCCATCTCCTCCCTCACTCCTTCCCCCTCTCCCTGCCCTCTTCTAACCCAGGGGCAAATACAAGGCCCATTGTGGGCCACAGCAGAGCACCTTTCTATAATAGACGGAGGCACAACTCAAAGATTACGGAGGACAAATTAGAGAGAGAGAGAAGGAGAGAGCGATAGAAAGAGGAGGAAAGAGAGAAGGATAGAAAGAGAATGAAGGAGAGAGAGAGAGAGGGTGAGAAGGAGAAAGAGATAGAGAGCGAGAGAGAGAAAAGAGAGAGCGAGAGAGAGAAAAGAGAGAGAGAGAGAGGGTGAGAAGGTGAGAGAGAGAGAGAGACTCGGTCCTCCTCGGGCCATTCCAGTATTGTCAATCAAACACTATCCATCCCCTCTTCTACACTGTTAACATCCTTACCATTGTCATGACGTTGGCCTGGGGGAAGGTTTATGACAGTCATAAATACCTCCTCCCCCTTTTTTCCTCTCTCTACCCTACTGATGTTACATTTGCAAAACCCCTTGGTTAACATAGAGATTCGGGGAACATCAGAAGGTGGGGGGAAATTAACTATATTCTGGTAATCCGACCAATTGAACATATGCGGTGGTACTTAATGAATATGATGTCAGTTCGGTTGTCATCTGAGACATTCTCATCAATGATAAGATGACATAAACTCTACAGTGGAAAGTCTACACATCAGAGTTATCGGATTCACATGGAATAGTTGTTCAATTGAAATGTTTGAATATGAAATTATTCGTGATGGGATGAAATGTGATTTTAGCTTCTAAAATGTGGGATTTGGGTTTTTATAATATAGGGCTCTGCTCAATTAGTGGCCCGCCCTTGTGAAGAGACATGGGCTATCAAACTTTTCAAACACGCCCTCCTCTCCCTTCCAAAACAGAGCAGAGAATACATGGCCAATCCTCCAAAACAGAGCAGAGAAAGAGAGAGAGAGATATAAAAGGTCCAGTAGCCAGGACCACAAATACAAATTCCATCTAGACAATGTTGCCCTAGAGCACACAAAAAACTATACATACCTTGGCCTAAACATCAGCACCACAGGTAACTTCCACAAAGCTGTGAACGATCTGAAAGACAAGGCAAGAAGGGCATTCTATGCCATCAAAAGGAACATAAATTTCAACATACCAATTAGGATCTGGCTAAAAATACTTGAATCAGTCATAGAGCCCATTGCCCTTTACGGTTGTGAGGTCTGGGGTCCGCTCACCAACCAAGACTTCACAAAATGGGACAAACACCAAATTGAGACTCTGCATACAGAATTAGGCCGATACCCACTAATTATCAAAATCCAGAAAAGAGCTGTTAAATTCTACAACCACCTACAGAGAGATGAACCTGGAGAAGAGTCCCCTAAGCAAGCTGGTCCTGGGGCTCTGTTCACAAACACAAACACACCCCACAGAGCCCCAGGACAGCAGCACAATTAGACCCAACCAAATCATGAGAAAACAAAAAGATAATTACTTGACACATTGGAAAGAATTAACAAAAAAACAGAGCAAACTAGAATGCTATTTGGCCCTACACAGAGAGTACACAGTGGCAGAATACCTGTCCACTGTGACTGACCCAAACTCAAGGAAAGCTTTGACTATGTACAGACTTAGTGAGCATAGCCTTGCTATTGAGAAAGGCCGCCATAGACAGACCTGGCTCTCAAGATAAGACAGGCTATGTGCACACTGCCCACAAAATGAGATGGAAACTGAGCTGCACTTCCTAACCTCCTGTCCAACATATGACCATATTAGAGATACATATTTCCCTCAGATTACACAGATCCACAAAGAATTCGAAAACAAATCCAATTTTGATAAACTCCCATATCTACTGGGGGAAATTCCACAGTGTGCCATCACAGCAGCAAGATGTGTGACCTGTTGCCACAAGAAAAGGGCAACCAGTGAAGAACAAACACCATTGTAAATACAACCCATATTTATATTTATTTTCCCTTGTGTTCTTTAACCATTTGTACATCGTTACAACACTGTATATTTATATATATATATATATGTATAATATGACATTTGTAATGTCTTTATTGTTTTGAAACTTCTGTATGTGTAATGTTTACTGTTAATTTTGATAGTTTATTTCACTTTTGTATATTATCTACCTCACTTGCTTTGGCAATGTTAACACATGTTTCCCATGCCAATAAAGCCCCTTGAATTGAATTGATATGTATATATGGCCAATCCTCCAAAACAGAGCAGAGAAAGAGAGAGAGAGAGAGATATACAAGGCCAATCCTCCGAAACAGAGCAGAGAGAAGAAGAAACCCTTAAAACAGGAGTGGTGTCCCAGATGAGAGGGTTGTATTCTTTCCCTCTACTACAGAAAACACTTTCTTAGCAAAGTGTGTGTGTATGTATGCGCATGAGATAGTGCATGTGTGTGTTCTAGTCAGTGTATGTGTGTGTGTTTTGTGTGAGTGGGGGTATATAGGTCAGGCATGTCAGACCAAGGCTGCCATCGCCCACCCCCCTTCACCCCCCCTCCCCCCTTCATCCCTCCCCCCTTCACCCTCCCCCCATGCCCTGCAGATACAGGTCCCATAGCTTTCCATTAGGACTCTCTGTGAGAGTACAAGCCCCCCCCCCCCCCCACACACACAGTACGTCCCAACATTAGGAGAAGTACAAATAGTGTTGACTGCCTTTAGGGGGGAAACACCAGCTGTGACAGGAACATGTACCATGCTGGATGGAAGACTACTACAGAGGAAAAGCTTCTGCATCAGATATTGCATTAGGGAAATGATTAGCACCTATTGTCTCTCCATGTTATATGTCTAACTATAGACTAGGGATGGGCAACTCCAGTCCTCGAGTGCCGGAGTGATGTCACACAGCTGATTAAACTAATTACATTCTAAACTGAAGATCTTGATTAGTTGATTATTGGAGTCAGGTGTGTTAGAAGGGGCTGGGGCAAAAGTGTGACACCAGTCAGGCCCCTGAAGACTAGAGTTTCCCATAGCTGCTATATAGACGCTGTCATCAGGCTCACTTTGCCAACGTCCTATTGAAACAACAACAGACAGAAGAAGTTTGCATCATGTAGTTATTAAAACGCATATAAATAGAATGAATCTATTCTATGTTAAAACTATACTACATGACCCAACAGTAAGAGGACACCTGCTCCTCGAACATCTCATTCCAAATCATGGACATTAATATTGGAGTTGGTTCCCCCCCTTTGCTGCTAAAACAGCCTCCACTCTTCTGGGAAGGCTTTCCACTAGATGTTGGAACATTGCTGCAGGGTCTTGCTTCCATTCAGCCACAAGAGCATTAGTGAGGTCTGGCACTGATGTTGGGCGGTTAGGCCTGGCTCGCAGTCACCGTTCCAATTCATCACAAAAGTGTTCGATGGGGTTGAGGTCGGGGATCTGTGCAGGCCAGTCAATTTCTTCCACACCTATATCTGTATGGACCTCGCTTTGTGCACAAGGGCATTGTCATGCTGAAACAGGAAAGGGCCTTCCCCAAGCTGTTGCCACAAAGTTGGAAGCACAGAATCGTCTAGAATGTCACTGTATAATGTAGTGTTAAGATTTCCCTTCACTGTAACTACGGGGCATTGCCCGAACCATAAAAACAGCCCCAGACCACTATTCCTCCTCCACCAAACTTTACAGTTGGCACTATGCATTCGGACAGATAGCGTTCTCCTGGCATCTGACAAACCCAGATTAGTCCGTCGGACTGCCAGAGAGCGAAGCGTGATTCATCACTCCAGAGAGCACATTTCCACTGCTCCAGAGTCCAATGCCGGCGAGCTTTACACCCCTCCAGCCGATGCTTGGCATTGCACATGGTGATCTTAGGCTTGTGTGCCGCTGCTCAGCCATGGAAACCCATTTCATGAAGATCCCGATGAACAGTTATTGTGCTGATGTTGCTTCCAGAGGCAGTTTGGAACTCGGTAGTCAGTGTTGCAACTGAGGACAGGCGGTTTTTGCGCGCTATGCTGTTAAGCACTCAGCGGTTCTGTGAGCTTATGTGGCCTACCGCTTCACGGCTGAGCCGTTGTTGCTCCTAGATGTTTCCACTTCACAATAACAGCACTTACAGTTGACCAGGGCAGCTCTAGCAGGGCAGACATTTTACAAACGGACTTGTTGGAAAGGTGGTATCCTGTGACGGTGCCACTATGAAAGTCACTGAGCTCTTCGTACACCTGTCAGCGACACTAATTTGAAGGGGTGTCCACATACTTCTGTAAATATGGTGTATTTGGAATGCTTTTCCTTGTGTTTCAGCATTTCAGCTTTTCATTTACATTACATTTACATTTAAGTCATTTAGCAGACGCTCTTATCCAGAGCGACTTACAAATTGGTGATTTTCATTACATTTCCCAACTTTAGCTGTGCTTGATTAAGATAGGGTTTGTGTTGTGCTGCTGCTTTGATCAGTGGGCTGTGAGAAGACAACCTTGTGTGTGTCTGATCACAACAAACAGACATCCCACCCATCCCTGAGCACACCAATACCATCTGTCTGGTATGGATCTCTGGGGCTGCCTGAGTGTGTGTGTGTTTGGGAAGTCTGTGTATGTGTGTGAGCAACTTCAAACTGACAACAGAAGTGTAACTCCTCTGTTCTGATGTTCGCCCCTCGACACAGGCGGGAACACGCAGGCACACACACAGGCATGCGCACGCACACACAGAGCTGAAATCTGCTGTGTTCAAACAGGACTGTGAAGTCTTAATTAAGAAGCTCTAACAGAAGAGTGATTAAAAGAAGAACCTGAAAGGATTCGTTAATGAAAGGAGTGATTCCCTCATCAGCTAAAGGAGAGGAGGGGAAGGAGAAGATAGGGATGAGAAAGAGGAGGGGTAACAGAGAGGAGGGGTGGGATAGAGAGAAGGAAAGAGATAAAGAGGGAGAAAGGATGTGTAGACTGACTGGAGCAGTTGTCCCCTGTGTTGCTATAGGACTGATATGGCCACAGGGCAAATAAGACTATTTACACAAAGAGCAATGTCTGATAACTATTTGAAACAGATTGTACTATTGATCTCCCTCCTGGTTCTATTTGGTTTGAGAGAGCGATATATTATGTCTCAGGGCTCTCCAACCCTGTTCCTGGAGAGATATCTCTGGATCGCTCTCTGGACCTCTCTCTCTCTCTCTCTGGACCTCTCTCTCTCTGGACCTCTCTCTCTCTCTCTGGACCTCTCTCTCTCTGGACCTCTCTCTGGACCTCTCTCTCTCTCTGGACCTCTCTCTCTCTCTGGACCTCGCTCTCTCTGGACCTCTCTCTCTCTGGACCTCACTCTCTCTCTGGACCTCGCTCTCTCTCTGGACCTCTCTCTTTCATCTCTTCAGTGATTATGTGAGGTACATCTCTGCCCCGTCATCTCTTCAGCAATTATGAGAGGTTGTACAGCTGTGTGGGTGGGTGTCATTGCTGGAATTCAACTTCATTAAATAAAGTGTGCATCTCCAAGGCTGACTTTGGGGTCAGTAGAACTGCCATTAAATATAGATCAATTGTGGTTATCACTTTACAGTTCATATGGAATTGCATATCTGTATTTCAAACGTGGTGGAATTCAATTTAAACTGTTGAAGGTAGACTCTCTGATATCCTAGTAGTCTGGATGCCTAGTTATATGCTCATCATGTATCTCTGGACCTCTAACAGTATCCAACATCTGTGGGAGCTAATCCCCTCAGTATCCACCATCTCTGGACCTAATCTCTCTTTCAGTATCCACCATCTGTGGGAGCTAATCCCCAAGGTAACAGTATCCACCATCTGTGGGATCCCCAAGGTAACAGTATCCACCATCTGTGGGAGCTACAGTTAACAGTATCCACCATCTGTGGGAGCTAATCCCCAAGGTAACAGTATCCACCATCTGTGGGAGCTAATCCCCAAGGTAACAGTATCCACCATCTGTGGGAGCTAATCCCCAAGGTTACAGTACAGCATCTGTGGAGCTAATCCCCAAGGTTACAGTATCCACATCTGGGAGGAATTCAACTATCACCATCTGTGGGAAATAAAGTTACAGTATCCACCATCATCTCCAAGGAGCTAATCCCCAAGGTTACTGACTAATTGGTTACAGTATCCACATCTGTGGGGTCAAGTTACAGATCCACCATCTGTGGGAGCTAATCCCCAAGGTTACAGTATCCACCATCTGTGGGAGCTAATCCCCAAGGTTACAGTATCACCATCTTGGGAGCTAATCCCCAAGTTCAGTATCCACCATCTGCTAATATCTGTATCCACCATCTGTGGGAGCTAATGGTGGACAGTATCCACCATCTTGGGAAATCCCCAAGGTAACAGTATCCACCATCTGTGGGAGCTAATCCCCAAGGTAACAGTATCCACCATCTGTGGGAGCTAATCCCCAAGGTTACAGTATCCACCATCTGTGGGAGCTAATCCCCAAGTTAACAGTATCCACCATCTGTGGGAGCTAATCCCCAAGGTTACAGTATCCACCATCTGTGGGAGCTAATCCCCAAGGTTACAGTATCCACCATCTGTGGGAGCTAATCCCCAAGGTAACAGTATCCACCATCTGTGGGAGCTAGGTTACAGTATCCACCATCTGTGGGAGCTAATCCCCAAGGTAACAGTATCCACCATCTGTGGGAGCTAATCCCCAAGGTAACAGTATCCACCATCTGTGGGAGCTAATCCCCAAGGTTACAGTATCCACCATCTGTGGGAGCTAATCCCCAAGGTTACAGTATCCACCATCTGTGGGAGCTAATCCCCAAGGTTACAGTATCCACCAAGCTAATCCCCAAGGTTACAGTATCCACCATCTGTGGGAGCTAATCCCCAAGGTTACAGTATCCACCATCTGTGGGAGCTAATCCCCAAGGTTACAGTATCCACCATCTGTGGGAGCTAATCCCCAAGGTTACAGTATCCACCATCTGTGGGAGCTAATCCCCAAGTTACAGTATCCACATCTGTGGGAGCTAATCTGTACAGGGAGCTAATCCCCCCATCTGTGGGAGCTAATCCCCAAGGTTACAGTATCCACCATCTGTGGGAGCTAATCCCCAAGGTTACAGTATCCACCATCTGTGGGAGCTAATCCCCAAGGTTACAGTATCCACCATCTGTGGGAGCTAATCCCCAAGGTTACAGTATCCACCATCTGTGGGAGCTAATCCCCAAGGTTACAGTATCCACCATTGCTTGTGCAGCAGAACACAGTGCTATTCTCCCTCTTGTCCTCAAGCAGCAGAAGGACAGTGAGCTCCCTCTATGGGGCACAAGGTTATAAAAATATAAACAGATTCCCTGTGTCAGCATTTCACTTGGACACTGGCACTGTGTTGACACACAGCAGATGAAGTTAAAATAGGGAAAATAGATGTGCTTCAAGCCAAACCCTCTCCGCTACTGTAAATAAAACATGTATACACACACATATGCAAATGATGTCACGCACACAAACACACGAGCGGCCCTCCCAGGAGGCACGATCACACTCAAGCAGAGAATTCAGTGTCACAGAAAGCCAGTTTCTGACCCTACATCCCCGCCAGACAGATGAGGCAGCTGGACAGGGACGGGCAGCCGTCTGGCCCTCACAGCCCCTGGGGAACTGTGAGGAGGAGAGGCCCTCTCTCTTCTGGAGAGTGACCAGCTGAGCTGCTTTACTAGGTGTATGAGAACGCCGTCATGTCCTTAGGTCAGGGCTGTCTAAGCAGGATACACAGTGGGCTCTGAACTACTGCTGAAGAAGGCCTTGTGGAGGAGCCAGCCCAGTAAGACAGTCTTTACACTGGTGTCATAAAGATCTTGCTCGACTGACAGTTGAGTTACATACAGTCCTAGTTCACCTCTTGACAAACCAAATCATTGTTGTTGAGGAAAATGTGTTTAATAATAGATTTGGCTGCATTACAAATGCACCTGTTAAATAGGTGCATTTGTACTGCAGAACGTATAGTGCATTCGGAAAGTATTCAGACCCCTTGACGTTTTCCACATTTTGTTACGTTACAGCCTTATTCTTAAACGGATAAAAATAAAAACATAACTCATCAATCTACACACAATACCCCATTATGACAAAGCAAACACAGGTTTAAAACATTTTTTGCTAAATATTTTCAAATAAAAAAACAAATATCTCCATATACATATACCTTATTTACATAGGTATTCAGACCTTTTGCTATGAGACTGGAAACTGAGCTCAGGTGCATCCTGTTTCCATTGATCATCCTTGAGATGTTTCTACAACTTGGAGTCCACCTGTGGTAAATTTAGTTGATTAGATGGGATTTGGAAAGGCACACATCTGTCTATATAAGGTCCCACACTTGACAGTGCTGTATATCATGCTGTGGGGATGTTTTTCAGTGGCAGGGACTGGGAGACTAGTCAGGATCGAGGGAAAGATGAATGGAGCACAGAGAGATCCTTGATGAAAACCTGCTCCAGAGTGCTCAGGACTTCAGACCGGGTTGAAGGTTCACCTTCCAACAGGACAACAGCCCTAAATATACAGCAGGAGTGGCTTTGGGACAAATCTCTGAATTTCCTTGAGTGGCCCATCCAGAGCCCGATCAGACATCTCTGGAGAGACCTGAAAATAGCTGTGCAGCAAAGTTCCCATCCAACCTGACAGAGCTTGAGAGGATCTACAGATAAGAATGGGAGAAACTCTCCAAATACAGATGTGCCAAGCTTGTAGCGTCATACCCAAGAAGACCTGAGTCTGGAATCGCTGGCAAAGGTACTGAGTAAATGGTCTGAAAACGTACGTAAATGTGATGTTTTTAAAAATCTTTAATACATTTGCAAACATTTCTAAAAACCTGTTTTTGAGGAGGAAATACAACAATTTAATAAATGTTTTGAATAAGGCTGTAATGTAACAAAATGTGTTAAAAGTGAAGGGATCTGAGTACTTTCTGAATGCCCTGTATGCAGTCACATTTTCAGCGGCTGATGGAGCGCACGTTGTGCTGGCGGACTGCACATGTTACAGGTTTGATATTGAAAGATAGTTTGTGTATTTGCAGTTGACCCTGAAAACTTGTCCCACAGATTGCAAAGCATTCACAAAAACACCAAACATCTCTCTTCCTCCCCACATCAATAGAATAGTAGTGTAGCGTGTTTACACTAACTATTCAGTTGTGAGCTTTGCCTTACTAAGTGCTTATAAATATTGAATGGCTAAATGGGAAATGTTAACATTTGTCCAATTGCCTTGTTGGCCCAATGAAATATTAATCGCCAAGAAAAGCTTTTGTTTTACCACAACAGTGAGAAAAGGTAAACCTGAAATGAATAACACTTTTTGTATTCCTTTGTAGATGTTGAGCTTCTTTGATCCTTCTTGACCCCATTTTCCATGTCTGTCAGGGATGATACATACAGCACGCCCTGCATTGTGGGCCAGTCAATTAAACACGTAGAGTTTCTAAAAGGAGGCATCTCAGATCTACAGTGGCAGAAGACGTCAATTCCAGGACAATTCAACTGATTTAAATGAATGTCCTCTACTTCTTGGATGCTGGATTTCAGCTATTCACTGTAATCTGTTGAGTTCGCTGGGTCAGAGATGGAGTTCATCTGTTAGTCCAAAACCATACCAAAGTGGAGCTTGAGAGCAACAAGTCTCTCCTTCTCCTCCTCTCTACCACTAGCAGCTCCAGAGAGGCACAGTTTAACTCCCTCCTCACGTGACGCTGTTCCTACAGAGCAGGGTGCTGCTCCTGCCAACACACTGGAACCCCCAGATTACTATGCCTGGTACGTTATCAACCTGCAGATCCAACTATCCATGGATTTTCACATTTGACTCAAACACACCCTACAATTCAACCCAAATGAACTCCAACTGTCAGTCAAATTGAGAGGGACAAAATTCTCCATGATAAATATGCCTTTAATTAGAAAATATTACAAAATGATGCCTGTACACAGATCAGTAGACTCAGTCACTCCTTTTTACGACTCGTCCTGTGGGACTTTGGTTGAGGGCACCAACATGATGTAGAGGCCAGAGCTGGAAAGAGAGAAAAACACCAAAACAAACAAAGGAGAAGGAGAAGACAGAAGACGTTGGGTTAAAAGGGTACTAGGGCTCTCATAAAAGAAGAACAAACAACATTTATCCATTACATAATGTGTTTATCATGACTATTCCAACATCCTCACTTCCTGGATACGCTTGGTAACGTGGATTTAAATGATGTATGCGACTTCATAAAACTGTCGTCAGGTCTCGTCATTGGGCCCCCAGTGGACGGCTGCTGTCCAGTCAAACGGACAGAAGGTTGTCTGACCTGTTTCCAGGGTCATGGTTGCTATGACATCCCAGTGACATGACAACACAGCAGAATGGACAGCTAGACAATAGGTTGCCCAGGCCTTGGTCTACGAGACAGATCTGTCTTGAACTTCCAACTTGTTTGAGTGTTTGCATTTACTCAACTTGCCACAGAATGGGGAATAAGGAATATTTTGAATCCAGTCAAAGCAACAGTAAACCTACAATCAATTTCAGTGCAATTTCATATTTCACAATGGCCATGGGCAAAGTCAAAAGGAGGCTGTGATATCAGAAACGTGGCACAGATTTCTCTCTATACAGACCAGAGCATTCTACTAACTCTTTATACAGACCATTATACTAACTCTTTACACAGACTATTATACTAACTCTCTATACAGACCAGACCATTATACTAACTCTTTACACAGACCAGAGCATTATACTAACTCTTTACACAGACCAGAGCATTATACTAACTCTTTACACAGACCATTATACTAACTCTTTACACAGACCAGAGCATTATACTAACTCTTTATACAGACCATTATACTAACTCTTTACACAGACTATTATACTAACTCTTTATACAGACCAGAGCATTATACTAACTCTTTATACAGACCAGAGCATTATACTAACTCTTTATACAGACCATTATACTAACTCTCTATACAGACCAGAGCATTATACTAACTCTTTACACAGACCAGAGCATTATACTAACACTTTACACAGACCAGAGCATTATACTAACTCTTTATACAGACCATTCTACTAACTCTTTACACAGACCAGAGCATTATACTAACTCTTTACACAGACCAGAGCATTATACTAACTCTTTACACAGACCAGAGCATTATACTAACTCTTTACACAGACCAGAGCATTCTACTAACTCTTTATACAGACCATTCTACTAACTCTTTACACAGACCAGAGCATTATACTAACTCTTTACACAGACCATTATACTAACTCTTTACACAGACCAGAGCATTATACTAACTCTTTATACAGACCATTATACTAACTCTTTACACAGACTATTATACTAACTCTTTATACAGACCAGAGCATTATACTAACTCTTTATACAGACCATTCTACTAACTCTCTATACAGACCAGACCATTATACTAACTCTTTACACAGACCAGAGCATTATACTAACTCTTTATACAGACCATTATACTAACTCTTTACACAGACCATTCTACTAACTCTTTACACAGACCATTCTACTAACTCTTTACACAGACCATTCTACTAACTCTTTACACAGACCAGAGCATTATACTAACTCTTTACACAGACCAGAACATTCTACTAACTCTTTACACAGACCAGAGCATTCTACTAACTCTTTACACAGACCAGAGCATTATACTAACTCTTTATACAGACCAGAGCATTCTACCAAATCTTTACACAGACCAGAGCATTCTACTAACTTTACACAGACCAGACCATTAAACTAACTCTTTATACAGACCAGACCAAACCATTAAACTAACTCTTTACACAGACCTGAACATTCTACTAACTTTACACAGACCAGCCCATTCTACTAACTCTTTATACAGATCAGCCCATTCTACTAACTCTTTATACAGATCATTCTACTAACTCGTTATACAGATCATTCTACTAACTCTTTATACAGATCATTCTACTAACTCTTTATACAGACCAGAGCATTCTACTAACTAACTCTAAAGGTTCAAATGAATGTGAGATGGGTCCGGTGATGTTCCCCTCCTTACCTTTAAGCAGACACGGCCTCGAATCAGGGCATAGGGAACTGGGCCGTAGCTCCTGGAGTCTGTGGAATTCCTAAGATTATCCCCTTCCAGCCACACGTGCCCTTTAGGAACCTAGACACACCCCCGCGGCAAGACACACACCCACGGCAAAAGACACACCCACAGCAAGACACACACCCACGGCAAGACACAAACCCACGGCAAAAGACACACCCACAGCAAGACACACACCCACAGCAAGACACACACCCACAGCAAGACACACACCCACAGCAAGACACACACCCACAGCAAGACACACACCCACAGCAAGACACACACCCACAGCAAGACACACACCCACAGCAAGACACACACCCACAGCAAGACACACACCCACAGCAAGACACACACACACAGCAAGACACACACACACACAGCAAGACACACACACACAGCAAGACACACACACACAGCAAGACACACACACACAGCAAGACACACACCCACAGCAAGACACACACCCACGGGATGACATGGGAAAAAACACAACGATAGAAAATATTGAATTTGTTCCATGACGACTGCAACAGCCAGTTATACTGTAAACACCACCATTCCCTGACCTGGCTTTTAAACTTTGTTTACATGAAGGAGTGAGACAATACAGCGCCAGCACCCTCCACCCACCATTATGTAAAGCCCAACTGAACATCCCCCCCCCTACCTTCCCTCACCCCAACTTAACGTCAACCCCTGGTCTGTCCTCCTTTAGCCCCGGACGGTCATAGGAGCAAGGGGTCATGTGTAACGGGGGGCAGGGTCAGGGGGATTTAGTGGGACTTCAAAAGGGGCCATTAGGCTGTTGGCTGAGATCTAACCCCCTCTTACCAAGGGAGATATAGAGGGGAGAGAGAGCGGGGCCAGGGCTGAAGATTTTCAGTCAAAATCGTCCACTGGTCTCCACTAGTGAGGCCCGAGCTGCCAGTGGGGTGGCCAATCGGAGCGAGCGCTAATCCACAGTGACACCAATTATGATTCATCTCATCACTTTACTAGAGTAATCTTGTCAAGGCCCTAATTAAGTTCCTCATCCCTCCTATATGTGAAGACAGGATGAACAACACATTATATTGTCATAATGGGCATCACAATCTGCAACTATGTTTGTGTTGCCTAACTTTTTAATGAACAAAGTCTTGGGGAGAAAAGGAGAGGGAGATGAAATCAGATGAGAACATTATCAGAGGGTGGGGGGAGACGCAACCACTGATGTCTTGATTCCAATTGTGCGCGTCCATCGTATCGCAATCGTCCCAACATCCAACATTCATTATGCAGTATTAACCTATGCATTGTGTTGCGTTTCATATTCCATAGATGAGCTGACACTAATCGTGATGCAGTGACATATTGACCTAACACGGGGTAAACAACTCGGCCCCCGAGAACAACGACGACACAAACCAATGTCATTAAAGGAGTCATCTGAGAAGCATATGTCAGCCTGCTGCATTCCCACCATTACCCCTCAGTAGCATGGCAACATATGGCTGCTCCCAAGCACACGGGGACCAGAGAGGAACGCCGGCGCAAATTTGTCATCTGCTGGACCATAAGCCCCTGCTATGCTCCAGCCTCAGCCTCCATCTCAGACTGACTCACTGCCTTTGTCCTGCTCAGAAAGGTCAGGGGTGTGATCTCATCAACACGACCCTGTCGGTAGGCACGCTCATCTATGTTTTAGGAGACACAAAAGGGGCGGCTGCTTAAACACAGGTTCAGACTACTTCTGGGTTCAAGTCTCCATAGAAACACATGACAATGTCGTTACTGAAAGTGCTTTTTAGGCTAGCAGAAGGTCTAATCTGAGTCCATTACACTGCCTCAGAGTTTAGCAAACACTAGGTAGGATACATTAGTGGTGGTCAAAGCTTAGGGCCCACGGAGTGAAGGAACTACCTAACTAATCCAACATCAAGGTATAGGTCCACTCTATTCAGGATCGAGACTCCATTCTGTCCACTACTAACAAGGTCAATCAATTTAGATCGATCTGCTGAGGGTCAATCAAGAGTGATCAACAAATACACAGACACACAAACACCAACGCTCTGATTGATTCGGAGCATCAAACTAATGACCCTGTAGAGAACATTCCACACGGAGTCTCTAGCCACAGACAGGCCATCGCAAAGTTACTCCTCTGAGATCTATAGTCAGATGTATTTACCACTAAAGAACTGGTAATTCATTGGTTATTGTTAAAAGGCCTGTTAAAGTTGCTCTACCATGTATGGCTCAGTTGGTAGAACATGGTGCTGGCACAGCCAGGGTTGTGGGTTCGATTCCCTGGGACACCCATATGTTAAAATGTATGAATGCATGACTGTAAACCGCTTTGGATAAAAGCATCTGCTAAATGACATATTATTATTCCAGTATATTATGATGTGGTGAAAGACTGAGGGTTCACACATCACCTTGCAGGTGAACACATGTCAGAAACGTACACTTTATTCTGACTGAGATGGTGTAAAGAGAGGCCAGACTCTATCATTTGTAGAAACGGATGACCCTGGCGTTCTCCTCTTGAACCCTAACTTAACCAGAGGGAAGAACTAACCTCTGCTTTCATTTTACCTGCACCGGATGTTCAAATGGATCTGGTTACTACATAGGGGTGTGATACTGGAGGTATTGGAACGAGGTAGACATGTTCAAATGGATCTTTTTAGTACCTAGGGGTATGATACTGGAGGTATTGGAACGAGGTAGACATGTTCAAATGGATCTGGTTACTACATAGGGGTATGATACTGGAGGTATTGGAACGAGGTAGACATGTTCAAATGGATCTGGTTAGTACATAGGGGTATGATACTGGAGGTATTGGAACGAGGTAGACATGTTCAAATGGATCTGGTTATTACATAGGGGTATGATACTGGAGGTATTGGAACGAGGTAGACATGTTCAAATGGATCTGGTTATTACATAGGGGTATGATACTGGAGGTATTGGAACGAGGTAGACATGTTCAAATGGATCTGGTTAGTACCTAGGGGTATGATACTGGAGGTATTGGAACGAGGTAGACATGTTCAAATGGATCTGGTTAGTACCTAGGGGTATGATACTGGAGGTATTGGAACGAGGTAGACATGTTCAAATGGATCTGGTTAGTACCTAGGGGTTTGATACTGGAGGTATTGGAACGAGGTAGACATGTTCAAATAGATCTGGTTATTACATAGGGGTATGATACTGGAGGTATTGGAACGAGGTAGACATGTTCAAATGGATCTGGTTATTACATAGGGGTATGATACTGGAGGTATTGGAACGAGGTAGACATGTTCAAATTCTGTCCCCAGTCATAGTTGGTGGAACTCTTCTTCTCTGATTAAACACCTGCAAGCTCACCGCAGGCCATCTTAACCACAGCAGTCTCTGAAAACTAATTTATGGATCACACACCAGTGTTGAGTGAAGGTAGAGAGGATGTCAAGGATAAGCACCTGCATGATTGACAGGCAGAGAAGCAAACACTCCTCATGAACTGTTTACCTACTTCTCCATGACACTAAGCCCCGAGTCTGACATGCCCTCTCCCAACTCCCTACACTGAGTCACCAGAACAGAATGAGAGCGCTCAGCCAAACCATAATCAACAGACATTGTTACTTTCCACAACACACTTCCAGCCAGCCCAGTCATCCAGTCAGACTGTGTGCCCAGCTAGGGTTTAGGGTTGAGTGGCGTATCTCAGCTCAACCTGGCGGCTGTGTTGTGATGGGACTCAGAGGGAGTGATGGAACCTGTTCTGTGGTTGGGTGGTTGAGTGGTTGAAGGGGTGGGGGCGAGGCTGTGTGTACCTGTCAGAGACGTGTCAAGCTGAGCTCACCTGGATAGTGAAGTCTGCCGTTCAACAGCCTGGTCAGGCCTCACCCTGCTTCGCTCATTAAGGTAACATGATTGAGGTAGTGCTGTTTAAGGCCTCACCCTGCTTCGCTCATTAAGGTAACATGATTGCGGTAGTGCTGTTTAAGGCCTCACCCTGCTTCGCTCATTAAGGTAACATGATTGAGGTAGTGCTGTTTAAGGCCTCACCCTGCTTCGCTCATTAAGGTAACATGATTGTGGTAGTGCTGTTTAAGGCCTCACCCTGCTTCGCTCATTAAGGTAACATGATTGAGGTAGTGCTGTTTAAGGCCTCACCCTGCTTCGCTCATTAAGATAACATGATTGAGGTAGTGCTGTTTAAGGCCTCACCCTGCTCTGATCATTAGACTAATATCATTGAGGTACAGTGTTTTGTCCTACATGGAGGGAATAGCTTTAGACTCTGAAGGCTCTCTCTCCCCCTCTGTCTCTCTCAAAGACACCCACCATCATATCATGGATCAAATGTCTTTGTTGTGACAATGCAGCAGACATACTGTAGGAAAGACTCCTAAGAGGTGACAAGCCAATTTGTCCATCTCCTCAACATCAATGTGGGAGGAAAGAACCTGCCAGCCTGTCAGAAGAAAGAGGAGGTGAGGACAGGCTCTCGTATAGCACACAAACAAAAACATGGATGGTGGGATGCCTTATGTCACACAAGGCTTCTATTTCATTAACACCACAACCAACTGTGTTGACAGACATTTTGGTGTGTGTTTTGACGGGGCAAACCCTACAGAGACTGGTCTGGTCTTATTCATTGTTGACCTATGTCTTGCACTGAGACACATTTCACTGAGACACGTACCGATCTGCCATCTTAATTTGACCAGTTTCTCACGGCAGGGAAATAATCCTGCAGTAAACAGGAAATGTGGATATTATGTGGATTAAATTGAATGGATATGTTTGTAGGGGTTGATACATTTTACATAAGGGTAAATCAAGTCTGATATTTTAAAGTGTGAATAACAAACATTAGAATACGTTTTAAAACTTGAATACACAACATGCATTTTCTGCACCAACAGGGTGATCCAATTAAGAGAGTACATCTGTAGGCTGAGACCTTTGACCAAGACATGTGTAGAAACCTGTTCTGCAGTAACCTGTTCACTATAGCTTTACTGCCTGTGTGTAGAGATGAAACCTGTTCTGCAGTAACCTGTTCACTATAGCTTTACTGCCTGTGTGTAGAGATGAAACCTGTTCTGCAGTAACCTGTTCACTATAGCTTTACTGCCTGTGTGTAGAGATGAAACCTGTTCTGCAGTAACCTGTTCACTATAGCTTTACTGCCTGTGTGTAGAGATGAAACCTGTTCTGCAGTAACCTGTTCACTATAGCTTTACTGCCTGTGTGTAGAGATGAAACCTGTTCCCAGAGGAAAATTTGTTTCTTTCATTTCCTGGATGACACCAGCACATCCTGTGTGTGGTTACATTCACCTATACGTCCACTGTTCATGTGAGAGTGTGTACACACACACACACACACACACACACACACAACACAAACACCTCAGCCCACCCATCAACCTGTCCACTCGGTTGGCACTAACTCTAACAGGCTTCAGAGAGATTGGCAGGCTGAGCGGTGGCTGAGGGCGGCGTGGTTGGGGAGAGCAGTAATAACAATGATATGACAGTGGTTCCAACACAACCACGGCTCTGAGGAAATGCAGTCGCTGTCAAAGGATGATATTTGGACTGACGACACAAGATGGATGTGCCTGGTCTGGAATCTAAACACCCAGAACACACTGGGATTGAGTTGAAGACACAGGGGTTTGGCTACTTATGAAGATGATTGACTGAAATGAGAGACTATCTGAAACACAACATGAAGTGGCTTGACAAGGCTTAATCGTTCATCCAGAATGTATTGCTTTACTGGCTCATTTCATGCCCTCGTCAAAGTCTTCTCCAGGTCGTTGTTGTAAATGTGCTCTCAATACTCTTACCTGGTAAACTAAAGGTAGAATACTTTACGTGTGGCTGAGAGTCCTGGGACATGACTGTTGATGAATACTTTACGTGTGGCTGAGAGTCCTGGGGCATGACTGTTGATGAATACTTTACGTGTGGCTGAGAGTCCTGGGACATGACTGTTGATGAATACTTTACATGTGGCTGAGAGTCCTGGGGCATGACTGTTGATGAATACTTTACGTGTGGCTGAGAGTCCTGGGACATGACTGTTGATGAATACTTTACGTGTGGCTGAGAGTCCTGGGGCATGACTGTTGATGAATACTTTACGTGTGGCTGAGAGTCCTGGGACATGACTGTTGATGAATACTTTACGTGTGGCTGAGAGTCCTGGGGCATGACTGTTGATGAATACTTTACGTGTGGCTGAGAGTCCTGGGACATGACTGTTGATGAATACTTTACGTGTGGCTGAGAGTCCTGGGGCATGAATGTTGATGAATACTTTACGTGTGGCTGAGAGTCCTGGGACATGACTGTTGATGAATACTTTACGTGTGGCTGAGAGTCCTGGGACATGACTGTTGATGAATACTTTACGTGTGGCTGAGAGTCCTGGGACATGACTGTTGATGAATACTTTACGTGTGGCTGAGAGTCCTGGGACATGACTGTTGATGAATACTTTACATGTGGCTGAGAGTCCTGGGACATGACTGTTGATGAATACTTTACGTGTGGCTGAGAGTCCTGGGACATGACTATTGATGAATACTTTACGTGTGGCTGAGAGTCCTGGGGCATGACTGTTGATGAATACTTTACGTGTGGCTGAGAGTCCTGGGGCATGACTGTTGATGAATACTTTACGTGTGGCTGAGAGTCCTGGGACATGACTGTTGATGAATACTTTACGTGTGGCTGAGAGTCCTGGGGCATGACTGTTGATGAATACTTTGTGTGGCTGAGAGTCCTGGGACATGACTGTTGATGAATACTTTGCGTGTGGCTGAGAGTCCTGGGACATGACTGTTGATGAATACTTTACGTGTGGCTGAGAGTCCTTGGGCATGACTGTTGATGAATACTTTACGTGTGGCTGAGAGTCCTGGGGCATGAATGTTGATGAATACTTTACGTGTGGCTGAGAGTCCTGGGGCATGACTGTTGATGAATACTTTACGTGTGGCTGAGAGTCCTGGGACATGACTGTTGATGAATACTTTACGTGTGGCTGAGAGTCCTGGGGCATGACTGTTGATGAATACTTTACGTGTGGCTGAGAGTCCTGGGACATGACTGTTGATGAATACTTTACATGTGGCTGAGAGTCCTGGGGCATGACTGTTGATGAATACTTTACGTGTGGCTGAGAGTCCTGGGACATGACTGTTGATGAATACTTTACGTGTGGCTGAGAGTCCTGGGGCATGACTGTTGATGAATACTTACGTATTGGTGGGTCTTGAAGACATCTGAGGGGCCACTGGTGCAGACTTTGTCTCCCTCCAAACCGATGACTCTTTTACAGATGTTCATATGTGGATCAAATGGACTCTTAGCGATGACTATATCACCACTGCAGACAGAGAAGACAGGATCCATGGGGTGTGATGTCATTCACAGATATCAGGGAGAACATCAAGGGGTTACGGTGCAAAAAGACACCACTCAGGGTAAACTACGCTTTACTTTACCAACTTTGAGAATTTCAAGTTGAAAACTAAAACTTACTTCTCGATTCTGCAGAGATGGCGACTCAACCGTTCTGAGAAGACAATGTCGTGGCTTGTGATGGTGGGCTCCATAGAAGGACCAGAGCACTGTGGGTAAATTCACAGACATTGAAGTTGTTACTCTGGAATTCACAGACCATGGCCACAGAGAGAAAAGTGTCCTACAAACCGCAACAAACTCTCCGATGTACTCAAAGGCACAGTGGGCGACGCAGCCATACTGGATGGTGTATCCCACGAAGCCCAGGGTCTTCCCCAGCGCACTGCGGAACATCTCACCACCTACACAAACACAACACTCATCATTACAGCGCTTCATTCAGCGGACAGACAGGTGAGGGTTGAGCTGTCACAGCAGCTAGTCTATTAGCAGCTCTAAGAGTAGTGTGCAGTGCAGACGAGTGTCACACTCCCTGGTGTTTCATTCTCAGGGGCTCTACAGCCATGTTGACACCACAGAACCAGCCTAACCTTTGACCCTGTGTGAGATTGTGCGTCCCCTGCAAGGTGTCGATTGGTCAAACATACCAGCCTAGCAGCTTCATACAAGCATCAGTCCCTAACACTTCATCAGCCATGTTGACCAGGGTCTACAGTACAGCTTCATACCAGCATCAGTCCCTAACACTTCATCAGCCATGTTGACCAGGGTCTACAGTACAGCTTCATACCAGCATCAGTCCCTAACACTGCCCTCCCTGCATCAGCCATGTTGACCAGGGTCTACAGTACAGCTTCATACCAGCATCAGTCCCTATCACTGCATCAGCCATGCTGACCAGGGTCTACAGTACAGCTTCATACTAGGATCAGTCCCTAACACTGCCATCCCTGCATCAGCCATGTTGACCAGGGTCTTCAGTACAGCTTCATACTAGCATCAGTCCCTAACACTGCCATCCCTGCATCAGCCATGCTGACCAGGGTCTTCAGGACAGCTTCATACTAGCATCAGTCCCTAACACTGCCATCCCTGCATCAGCCATGTTGACCAGGGTCTTCAGTACAGCTTCATACTAGCATCAGTCCCTAACACTGGCCTCCCTGCATCAGCCATGTTGACCAGGGTCTACAGTACAGCTTCATACTAGCATCAGTCCCTATCACTGAATCAGCCATGCTGACCAGGGTCTACAGTACCGCTTCATACCAGCATCAGTCCCTATCACTGCATCAGCCATGTTGACCAGGGTCTACAGTACAGCTTCATACCAGCATCAGTCCCTAACACTGCCCTCCCTGCATCAGCCATGTTGACCAGGGTCTACAGTACAGCTTCATACCAGCATCAGTCCCTATCACTGCATCAACCATGCTGACCAGGGTCTACAGTACAGCTTCATACCAGCATCAGTCCCTGTCACTGCATCAGCAATGTTGACCAGGGTCTACAGTACAGCTTCATACTAGCATCAGTCCCTATCACTGCATTAGCCATGTTGACCAGGGTCTACAGTACAGCTTCATACCAGCATCAGTCCCTATCACTGCATCAGCCATGTTGACCAGGGTCTACAGTACAGCTTCATACCAGCATCAGTCCCTATCACTGCATTAGCCATGTTGACCAGGGTCTACAGTACAGCTTCATACCAGCATCAGTCCCTATCACTGCATCAGCCATGTTGACCAGGGTCTACAGTACAGCTTCATACCAGCATCAGTCCCTATCACTGCATCAGCCATGTTGACCAGGGTCTTCAGGACAGTTATCCAGTTCTGTGGGAGCCATGGAAATGGAACGCATAGTCTTTGTTGACTGCCACACACACCACACCACACCACACCACACCCACACACACAGAGATAACAGTGTGTCGTCTGAACAAACACCGCAGCACCACTCAGGGTATTGACTTTTACTCAGAACGCAACCTGCCGGATGGGGAGCGAGTGACTCAATCTTTACACACACGCAAAAAAAACTGAAATACCCTTTTTTCCCAACGTAAGGGACATTTCAAAGGAAACAACAACTGCATGATCAAAGGTATGGTAGAGATAATACATCTAATGTTTCCCCGATCCAGCCCTGGTGAGAATGACTTCCACATACCGTTCAACTGTCTGGGGTCACTAAGAAATGTCCTTGTTTTTGAAAGAAAAACACGTTTTTTTCTATGCTGAAAAGCACAGATACTCAACTAGTCTAAAGGCCAGTTTTATTGCTTCTTTAATCAGAACAACAGTTTTTAGCTGTGCTAACAATTGCAAAAATGGTTTTCTAATGATCAATTAGCCTTTTAAAATGATAAACTTGGATTAGCTAACACAACATGCTATTGGAACACAGGAGTGATGGTTGCTGATAATGGGCCTCTGTACGCCTGGGTAGATATTCCATTTAAAAAAATCTGCCGTTTCCAGCTACAATAGTCATTTACAGCATTAACAATGTCTACACTGCATTTCTGATCAATTTGATGTTATTTTTAATGGACAAAAAAAAAAGCTTTTCTTTCAAAAACAAGGACATTTCTTAGTGACCCCAAACTTTTGAACGGTAGTGTTCATCCTGATGGAGGGATTACAAAGTAGGCTACACAGACAGTAGACTATGTGTTCTGGGGAGGGTTTAGAGGTGTATGTGTTCTGGGGAGGGATTAGAGGTGTATGTGTTCTGGGGAGGGTTTAGAGGTGCATGTGTTCTGGGGAGGGTTTAGAGGTGTATGTGTTCTGGGGAGGGTTTAGAGGTGTATGTGTTCTGGGGAGGGTTTAGATGTGTATGTGTTCTGGGGAGGGTTTAGAGGTGTATGTGTTCTGGGGAGGGTTTAGAGGTGTATGTGTTCTGGGGAGGGTTTAGATGTGTATGTGTTCTGGGGAGGGTTTAGAGGTGTATGTGTTCTGGGGAGGGTTTAGAGGTGTATGTGTTCTGGGGAGGGTTTAGAGGTGTAGGTGTTCTGGGGAGGGTTTAGAGGTCTAGGTGTTCTGGGGAGGGTTTAGAGGTGTAGGTGTTCTGGGGAGGGTTTAGAGGTGTAGGTGTTCTGGGGAGGGTTTAGAGGTGTATGTGTTCTGGGGAGGGTTTAGAGGTGTATGTGTTCTGGGGAGGGTTTAGAGGTGTATGTGTTCTGGGGAGGGTTTAGAGGTGTATGTGTTCTGGGGAGGGTTTAGAGGTGTATGTGTTCTGGGGAGGGTTTAGATGTGTATGTGTTCTGGGGAGGGTTTAGAGGTGTATGTGTTCTGGGGAGGGTTTAGAGGTGTATGTGTTCTGGGGAGGGTTTAGATGTGTATGTGTTCTGGGGAGGGTTTAGAGGTGTATGTGTTCTGGGGAGGGTTTAGAGGTGTATGTGTTCTGGGGAGGGTTTAGAGGTGTATGTGTTCTGGGGAGGGTTTAGAGGTGTATGTGTTCTGGGGAGGGTTTAGAGGTGTATGTGTTCTGGGGAGGGTTTAGAGGTGTATGTGTTCTGGGGGGGGTTTAGAGGTGTATGTGTTCTGGGGAGGGATTAGAGGTGTATGTGTTCTGGGGAGGGTTTAGAGGTGTATGTGTTCTGGGGAGGGTTTAGAGGTGTATGTGTTCTGGGGAGGGATTAGAGGTGTAGGTGTTCTGGGGAGGGTTTAGAGGTGTAGGTGTTCTGGGGAGGGTTTAGAGGTGTATGTGTTCTGGGGAGGGTTTAGAGGTGTATGTGTTCTGGGGAGGGTTTAGAGGTGTATGTGTTCTGGGGAGGGTTTAGAGGTGTATGTGTTCTGGGGAGGGTTTAGAGGTGTATGTGTTCTGGGGAGGGTTTAGAGGTGTATGTGTTCTGGGGAGGGTTTAGAGGTGTATGTGTT
Source organism: Oncorhynchus masou masou (assembly GCF_036934945.1). Lineage (NCBI taxonomy): Eukaryota > Metazoa > Chordata > Actinopteri > Salmoniformes > Salmonidae > Oncorhynchus > Oncorhynchus masou. The sequence goes on along the minus strand of NC_088213.1, from coordinate 14,322,460 downwards.
CTGGGGAGGGTTTAGAGGTGTATGTGTTCTGGGGAGGGTTTAGAGGTGTATGTGTTCTGGGGAGGGTTTAGAGGTGTATGTGTTCTGGGGAGGGTTTAGAGGTGCATGTGTTCTGGGGAGGGTTTAGAGGTGCATGTGTTCTGGGGAGGGTTTAGAGGTGCATGTGTTCTGGGGAGGGTTTAGAGGTGCATGTGTTCTGGGGAGGGTTTAGAGGTGTATGTGTTCTGGGGAGGGTTTAGAGGTGTATGTGTTCTGGGGAGGGTTTAGAGGTGTATGTGTTCTGGGGAGGGTTTAGAGGTGTATGTGTTCTGGGGAGGGTTTAGAGGTGTATGTGTTCTGGGGAGGGTTTAGAGGTGTATGTGTTCTGGGGAGGGTTTAGAGGTGTATGTGTTCTGGGGAGGGTTTAGAGGTGCATGTGTTCTGGGGAGGGTTTAGAGGTGCATGTGTTCTGGGGAGGGTTTAGAGGTGAATGTGTTCTGGGGAGGGTTTAGAGGTGCATGTGTTCTGGGGAGGGTTTAGAGGTGCATGTGTTCTGGGGAGGGTTTAGAGGTGCATGTGTTCTGGGGAGGGTTTAGAGGTGCATGTGTTCTGGGGAGGGTTTAGAGGTGTATGTGTTCTGGGGAGGGATTAGAGGTGTATGTGTTCTGGGGAGGGTTTAGAGGTGCATGTGTTCTGGGGAGGGTTTAGAGGTGCATGTGTTCTGGGGAGGGTTTAGAGGTGCATGTGTTCTGGGGAGGGTTTAGAGGTGCATGTGTTCTGGGGAGGGTTTAGAGGTGCATGTGTTCTGGGGAGGGTTTAGAGGTGCATGTGTTCTGGGGAGGGTTTAGAGGTGCATGTGTTCTGGGGAGGGTTTAGAGGTGCATGTGTTCTGGGGAGGGTTTAGAGGTGCATGTGTTCTGGGGAGGGATTAGAGGTGTATGTGTTCTGGGGAGGGATTAGAGGTGTATGTGTTCTGGGGAGGGATTAGAGGTGTATGTGTTCTGGGGAGGGTTTAGAGGTGTATGTGTTCTGGGGAGGGATTAGAGGTGTATGTGTTCTGGGGAGGGTTTAGAGGTGTATGTGTTCTGGGGAGGGTTTAGAGGTGTAGGTGTTCTGGGGAGGGTTTAGAGGTGTATGTGTTCTGGGGAGGGTTTAGAGGTGTATGTGTTCTGGGGAGGGTTTAGAGGTGTATGTGTTCTGGGGAGGGTTTAGATGTGTAGGTGTTCTGGGGAGGGTTTAGAGGTGTATGTGTTCTGGGGAGGGTTTAGAGGTGTATGTGTTCTGGGGAGGGTTTAGAGGTGTAGGTGTTCTGGGGAGGGTTTAGAGGTGTAGGCTACATTATAGATCATATCACACCTGGCTATATTCAGACACCATGATTTTGGCTTAGGACTCTGTCCTGCAAGACCACCACAGGGTAATGAATTCCTCTCTTTCTCTCTATTCACCCCTCTTTCTCTCCATGTCTCACATCCCACCAATAACATTATTAACCAAAGCTAGCAGAGCGGAAACCAAAGCCCTAAATCCTCAGAGCTCTGGGAATGACTTCCCAAAGACGGACATGGATTAGACCCCCGCGTCCTGTAGCCCGTCCCCCACAATCCCCAGGTCCCCAACAGACCGAGTGTCAGGTGGCTCTCCCTGCGCCCGCGAAAGGCGTTAACCCTAATCCCATTACCCCTCTGTCCCTTTCAACACACACGATACTCTTCTCCCACCTCTCACCCAAAATACAAACTGAATCCATATCCTGTTGCTGATATTGCTCCACCTTTCATGCCTACTGCATATACCCTGCCTCTATCCCTACATCCTACTGTATATACCCCTGCCTCTATCGCTACATCCTACTGCATATACCCCTGCCTCTATCGCTACATCCTACTGCACATACCCCTGCCTCTATCGCTACATCCTACTGCATATACCCCTGCCTCTATCGCTACATCCTACTGCACATACCCCTGCCTCTATCGCTACATCCTACTGCATATACCCCTGCCTCTATCCCTACATCCTACTGTATATACCCCTGCCTCTATCCCTACATCCTACTGTATATACCCCTGCCTCTATCGCTACATCCTACTGCACATACCCCTGCCTCTATCGCTACATCCTACTGTATATACCCCTGCCTCTATCCCTACATCCTACTGCATATACCCCTGCCTCTATCGCTACATCCTACTGTATATACCCCTGCCTCTATCCCTACATCCTACTGCATATACCCCTGCCTCTATCGCTACATCCTACTGTATATACCCCTGCCTCTATCGCTACATCCTACTGTATATACCCCTGCCTCTATCCCTACATCCTACTGCATATACCCCTGCCTCTATCGCTACATCCTACTGTATATACCCCTGCCTCTATCGCTACATCCTACTGTATATACCCCTGCCTCTATCCCTACATCCTACTGCATATACCCCTGCCTCTATCGCTACATCCTACTGCATATACCCCTGCCTCTATCGCTACATCCTACTGTATATACCCCTGCCTCTATCCCTACATCCTACTGCATATACCCCTGCCTCTATCGCTACATCCTACTGTATATACCACTGCCTCTATCCCTACATCCTACTGCATATACCCCTGCCTCTATCCCTACTAGAGGTCGACCGGATTAATCGGAATGGCCGATTTCAAGTTTTCATAACAATCGGAAATCGGTATTTTTGGGCGCCCGATTTGCTGATTTATTTTTTATATATATTTTTTATACCTTTATTTAACTAGGCAAGTCACTTAAGAACACATTCTTATTTTCAATAACGGCCTAGGAACGGTGGGTTAACTGCCTTGTTCAGGGGCAGAATGACAGATTTTCACCTTGTCAGTTCAGGGGGACCCAATCTCGCAACCTTACAGTTAACTAGTCCAACGCAATAACGACCCGCCTCTCTCTCGTTGCACTCCACAAGGAGACTGCCTGTTACGCGAATGCAGTAAGCCAAGGTAAATTGCTAGCTAGCATTAAACTTATCTTTATAAAAAACAATAAATCACGAGTTAACGACACATGGTTGATGATATTACTAGATATTATCTAGCGTGTCCTGCGTTGCATATAATCTGACTGAGCATACAAGCATCTAAGTATCTGACTGAGCGGTGGTAGGCAGAAGCAGGCGCATAAACATTCATTCAAACAGCACTTTAGTGCGTTTTGCCAGCAGCTCTTCGTTGTGCGTTGACTTCAAGCCTATCAACTCCCGAGATGAGGCTTGTGTAACCGAAGTGAAATGGCTAGCTAGTTAGCGCGCACTAATAGTGTTTCAAACGTCACGCCCCCTGAGCCTTCTAGTAGTTGTTCCCCTTGCTCTGCATAGCTAACGCTGCTTCGATGGTGGCTGTTGTTGTTGTGTTGCTGGTTCGAGCCCAGGGAGGAGCGAGGAGAGGGACAGAAGCTATACTGTTAGCCTGGCAATACTAAAGTGCCTATAAGAACATCCAATAGTCAAAGGTTAAGGAAATACAAATGGTATGAGGGAAATAGTCCTATAATTCCTATAATAACTACAACCTAAAACTTCTTACCTGGGAATATTGAAGAGGAACCACCAGCTTTCATATGTTCTCATGTTCTGAGCAAGGAACTGAAACGTTAGCTTTCTTACATAGCACATATTGCACTTTTACTTTCTTCTCCAACACTTTGTTTTTGCATTATTTAATAAACCAAATTAAACATGTTTCATTATTTACTTGAGGCTAAGTATATATTTTTTTATGTATTTTATTAAGTTAAAATAAGTGTTCATTCAGTATTGTTGTGATTGTCATTTACTACAAATAAATAACAATAAATGAAAAATTGGCCGATTAATCGGTATCGGCTTTTTTGGTCCTCCAATAATCGGTATCTGTGTTGAAAAATCATAATCAGTCGACCTTTAATCCCTACATCCTACTGCATATACCCCTGCCTCTATCCCTACATCCTACTGCATATACCCCTGCCTCTATCCCTACATCCTACTGCATATACCCCTGCCTCTATCCCTACATCCTACTGCATATACCCCTGCCTCTATCCCTACATCCTGCTCATATACCCCTGCCTCTATCCCTACATCCTACTGCATATACCCCTGCCTCTATCCCTACATCCTGCTACATATACCCCTGCCTCTATCCCTACATCTTACTGCATATACCCCTGTTGCATATACCCCTGCCTCTATCCCTACATCCTACTGCATATACCCCTGCCTCTATCCCTACTGCATATACCCCTGCCTCTATCCCTACATCCTAATGCATATACCCCTGCCTCTATCCCTACATCCTACTGCATATACCACTGCTTCTATCCCTATATCCTACTGCATATACCCCTGCCTCTATCCCTACATCCTACTGTATATACCCCTGCCTCTATCCCTACATCCTGCTGCATATACCCCGGCCTCTATCCCTACATCCTACTGCATATACCCCTGCCTCTATCCCTACATCCTACTGCATATACCCCTGCCTCTATCCCTACATCCTACTGCATATACCACTGCCTACATCCTGGTCACCACTACATCGCTACATCCTGGTCATGTTTCAACCCTCCACCCTGCCATGTTTTTGCCTCTACACTAGGAGTCCTGGAATAATCTGTGGTGAATGTGTGTGATTGTCTCTCAATGTGTGTCACTGTGAAGATATGATCTTATTGGAGGAAAGAGAAAAAGGGTCTGACAAACAGCAGTGAACCCAGTTTGTGTGCACTTCTCTGATCATAGCAGCCCCCTGGTCCTACAGGTCAGTCCAGTCCTACTTGGGACCTAGAGTAGAACTGAATCCCACAGGTCAGTCCAGTCCTACTAGGGACCTAGAGTAGAACTGAATCCCACAGGTCAGTCCAGTCCTACTTGGGACCTAGAGTAGAACTGAATCCCACAGGTCAGTCGAGTCCTACTAGGGACCCAGAGTAGAACTGAATCCCACAGGTCAGTCGAGTCCTACTAGGAACCTAGAGTAGAACTGAATCCCACAGGTCAGTCCAGTCCTACTAGGAACCTAGAGTAGAACTGAGTCCTACAGGTCAGTCAAGTCCTACTAGGAACCTAGAGTAGAACTGAATCCCACAGGTCAGTCCAGTCCTACTAGGAACCTAGAGTAGAAGTGAATCCCACAGGTCAGTCCAGTCCTACTAGGGACCCAGAGTAGAAGTGGATCCCACAGGTCAGTCCAGTCCTACTAGGGACCTAGAGTAGAACTGAATCCCACCAAAACAGACTAAATCAAGGGCCTGTACAGAGGGTTCTCTGAACACCTATCATGGAGTATCAAGGATCAGAGAACATTTAGGACTATCACAACCACTCAACATCACACAGCCATATCCCCCAAACCAGTGTACAATCCCCTATATCCTTCATTATCTCTCCATTTCATCCCTCCATTCCGGTGTGCATTCATCATAGGTAGGGATTAGGGTCTTAACATAATAAGATCACACGGCCAGTGACTGATATCAAGAGAGAGGCCACATGCAGCCACCTGGTTTTATCTGGCAGTCTCGGTCACCCATGGGGTGTGTGTGTTACATTACACAAGGAACTCAAATTGGGGATTGAGAATGAGTTGGGACACACCACCAGAGACATCTGATAGGATCTCTACCACCGATCCCCCTTGCTGTGGGTCTAGGACAAACCCCACTAGGCTATCTCCTCCATAATACCCTGCCTGCGTCTTTGGGGTAGCTGTTGACATTCAGCTGGACATTAAACACCAAGTCTCTGTCTGTTAATCCAGGATTACACAGAAAATATGTTCCTGGAAAAACAAAGAGTGGTAGCAGCATCTGAGTGGAACCATCTGTGTCAGCTGGACTCCTACACTCACATGGCTCCCAGAGCCGCCGGCCTCCTACAGGCTCACAGAGCAGCCGCCCTCCGACAGTCACCCGCCGCCCTCCGACAGTCACCCGCCGCCCTCCGACAGTCACCCGCCGCCCTCCGACAGTCACAGGCCCTCAGAGCCGCCGGCCTCCTACAGTCACAGGCCCTCAGAGCCGCCGGCCTACTACAGTCACCCGCCCCCAGAGCCGCCGGCCTCCTACAGTCACCCGCCGGCCTCCTACAGTCACCCGCCGGCCTCCTACAGTCACCCGCCCCCAGAGCCGCCGGCCTCCTACAGTCACCCGCCGGCCTCCTACAGTCACCCGCCGGCCTCCTACAGTCACCCGCCCCCAGAGCCGCCGGCCTCCTACAGTCACCCGCCGGCCTCCTACAGTCACCCGCCGGCCTCCTACAGTCACCCGCCGGCCTCCTACAGTCACCAGCCGGCATCCTACAGTCACCCGCCGGCCTCCTACAGTCACCCGCCGGCATCCTACAGTCACCCGCCGGCATCCTACAGTCACCCGCCGGCATCCTACAGTCACCCGCCGGCATCCTACAGTCACAAGGCTCCCAGCGACAGCGGGCGCGCAACTACAGGGGATCCCAAATCCACCAGTCAATAGAAAAGCCCCGTTGGGTGTCTTTTACCTCTATGATCACTGACTGGGGGACAACATTCAGACAATAGTTCAGGATTCACAAGCAGCAGAATTTACATACAACTTAATTAAATTTGTCAACTGTATGACTGGATACAAGAGTCAACATGGAGCACAGTGTGACACTAAAAACAATCATACAACCAAAACTAGGCCTAAATAGACCAAGGCCTATATGGTCATTACCAGTCAGTAAGAAGGGGGCTTCTAACAGAGGGAATATGGATATCAGAACCAGCCGGCTTTTAGCAGATGGTCTTCTGCAGAGCGACTTACAGTAGTGAGTACATAATACATTTTCCTACTGGTCCCCCATGGGAATCGAACCCACAACCCTGTCGTTGCAAGCGCTATGCTCTACCAACTGATCCACAAGGGACTGCAGTAGGCTCCTCCTTGGAATCACCGCCCCTGGTCTCCAAAAGTTGTTTTATGTAAAAGTCTGTAATGTCTATGTTAATGTTTTAAATGTATGTCAATTGTAAAGTATTTTTGTATGTAATGTATTTTCGTTAGTCCTATGTGTCAGACCCCAGGAAGACTAGCTGTCTCTAATGGGGATCTAATCAAATCAGAGAAAAAGGCTTCACTCTACGAAGGCAGTCATTATCAAACATGACCAGTCTATTAGGAGCACAAAGGGAGTCCCAATTCAAACAGTCTACAAGGCCCTTGCTCTCTTTACAAGCCAACATTAGGAAAACATGGGCTGAAAGAGGGCCGGGCCACTGGAGGGCTAAGAGGCTTACAGACCCCATGTCAGAGATGGTGCTTCTCCCTGTGGACCCCAGATGGGGAGGGAATGAATCCCACCTCTGATGTCCCCTCTCTGGGCAGCAGAAGGCAGTGGAAGGGTGGGTGCTAAAGCTCGATTTGATCTTAATGTGAGTTTTAAAGGGGGACTGACCAGGGATCTGTGTGCAACTATCAGCACAATCAGAGCTAATCCTACTGTTTTAGAAACAGACACCTGTCTGGGACCGAGAGTGACAGATGCAAAACAAATCACAAGTCACAGCCTTACAATGTAGCCATCTAGCCCCCCTCTCCCCTGCTCCTGAACACAGAGATGATTGAACAGACTGATCTCCACATTGCTCTTTTCATTGTTGCTAGCAGCAACCCAGCCGCCAAACAGCTGAGCAGGGTGCCTATTTGAGGAGTCAGAGGCTTAGAGCCAGCAATCAATGGGTCAGCCCAGAGCAAATAACAGTCTAGCGATATGAATACGACTGCTTTGAATTGAAACGGACGTGTCTGGGGCTGCTGGGCCCATGTCCCCATACAATGACACGGAATAGAATACTAGTGACTAATCTTTATTGTATTGGCCACTGGCTGGTGTGTGCGGTGCTCGGCCGGTGTTGAGAGAGTGGACTGATCTTATCAGGGTCTTGTATTGCTTTCACAATTAGGTCAGTGTTCATGCCAATGACTCAGACACCTCAACAGACCCCCCCCTCGCCACCAGCTAACGTCCCCCCCCACCCATCATGTCAGAAGAATAGGTCTATGCGTATCAGGCCATATTGTGAGCCTGACATGTACTGTATTTATAGACGTATGATTTACAATATAGCCTAAACATTCACTAATATAGAACTAGTCATTATAAATGATTCACTCGGCAGCTGTTGAAAATTCAAAGAAAGCCAAAAATATAGACATTTTGAAAAAATTGCTTTTGGAAAAAAGTACAAAAATACCATGGCCTGAAGAAAAACCCAAAGCCCCACTAATTGTCCATGTACCCTAAGAACATGACTTTCCTTTCATCGCTACTCAAACAAACATGGAGTACATTGATGGAGATCTGACTTCCCCTCGTCACAGCCATTCTATTCCCTCTCCCAGTGACACACAGCTAGCGCTATAGCGGAATAAGACTGGAGAAACCAGAACAATATACAGCGGAAGAGGCTGACATGTTATGACTGCCTGCATTATATGGCCCAATCAGATACACTGATGGATAAAACTGATATAATATAAATAATACACAGGGACGGATGACATTCAAAAAGGAGGGAAGGAGATGTTGTTTTAGAAATACTGGCAGTCATGTTGATACTACTGCCACACATTGACCTGTAAGGCCACATACAGTAGGCCACATACAGTAGGCCACATACAGTAGGCCACATACAGTAGGCCACATACAGTAGGCCACATACAGTAGGCCACATACAGTAGGCCCCGGGGTTAAATTGGGAATTTAGACGTGGTGGAATTATTCACTTCAAAATGGGTTGATTTATGCCTCCCGAGTGGAGCAGCGGTCTAAGGCAATGCATTGCAGTACTAGAGGCGTCACTACAGACACGGGTTTGATTCCGGGCTGTATCACAACCGACCGTGATCAGGAGTCCCATAGGGCGGCGCACACTTTGGCCAGTGTCGTCCGGATTAGGGGAGGGTTTAGCCGGAGGGGGGCTTTACTTGGCTTATCGCGCTCTAGCGACTCCTTATGGCGGGCCGGGTGCCTGCAGGCTGACCTCGGTAGTCAGTTGAACTGTGTTTCCTCCGACACATTGGTGCGGCTGGCGGGCGGGTGTTAGGAAGCGCAGTTTGGCAGGTCATGTTTCGGAGGACACATGGCTCAACCTTGGCCTCCCGAGCCCGGTGGGGAGTTGCAGCGATGAGACAAGATAGAAAGGGGATTAAAAAAATAAATAATAATAATAAGGGTTGACTTTCCCACTGACATTGTCCTCTCCTACAATTCAATAGTGATGAAACTTGACACTATATCCTAACCCCTGGTAATACCCTTATTATTATACATTAAACAGTCAATTATTTTATCGTTTTCATTTTTAGATGTCTCTTAGATCCAGCCTACCTCTTGTGGGTCTTGCACAATGCCCTGTGTTGTCAGTAGAAGGCCTGGCTATATTCCCCGGGTCTCCTGTCAGCCCATGTTTACCTCAAAGCGCTGTCACAACAACAGGACTGCCTCTGCTAAGAGCATTTTGTAAAGTGAGCAGTTGGGCCATCACTTCTAGTCTAGAGCATAACAGCATCCTTACTGAGCTGTAAGTCACTCTCATCTTAACCCACCACACATACAGCTCCCTATGAGAGGCATGCCTCTTCTCTTGCAGTGCTCATAGAGCGCTCTGGAGTAGGATGAAGTTTCCCACAGACACTGGTCGAAAGTTTTACGGTTTCCCTCATAATGGGTATGGTTACGATTTGGGAAGGTTAACTGATCCCAGATCGGTGTCTAAGGACAAATTCTACCAGGAGCTACTGTACCTCTGTTTTATAGTATTGGGTCTGTGTGACAGGGAATGTTAGCTGAGACTCAGTCTATATTCCCTCTGCAAGGGGTCAGACCCTAACCTGAGATGACTGGAGTCACAGTATGAGAGAGACAGAGGTTAACAAAGACTAGTCTCCTTCATCAGACTGTCCAACAGCTCCTTGTTTTGACAACACTGAGTCTAATTAGGAAATCAGCCCGAGAGACAAAGACAAAGGCTAATCTGAAGACTAATGTTACAATCCCCAAAACTTCAGTTCAAACTGTGGCCGAATGGAAACATATAGCCACTCCTCCCAACCCCACCCCCGTCATGCTAGATTTAACCCCTTCCACCCACCCCACACCTGCTCAGCAAATTAGTGTCTTGTCACAGGCATGATTTTTTATGTCATGTAGAATAGGAAATTGTGTCAGTTCTACACATTAGGCTGCATTTATATGTGTAGACATTGCACCCCACTAATTAAGTCCTGGCATCGCCATGGGTCTGCCCCAAGGTCACATGACCAGAAACGTATCTCATTTTCTGGCTGATGTGGCCCTCTGCTTGCTGCCTACTACAGTATCTTTAAGTAGTAAAGTGGTTGTGAACATGATAAACATAATGTCCAATAGTTCAAATAATCACTTTAAGATTAATAAATTGCGGTATAAGGAAGGTTGTGATGTTACACATGCATGCATTTAACTTCATGTAATTTTAGGTTATTGACCAAATGGCTGTCCAGGCATCAGTGAGGGTCAACTTGCAAAGGTTGAGAAAAGAAAAAAATAGAAAACTTTACTAGCTTATGTATCACAAAATACTAGTTGGCATGAGGTCTGAAAGGGGGGACTTTTGGTTTGAGGCTTTGAGCAGCCTCTTTGAAATATAGCCAAGATGAAAGATTGATGAAAGATGACAAAAGGTATTCTTTCTGATGATTAGAACAACATGATTGCACCATGCACTTGGCTGATTTCATAACAGATATGATAAAACATACATCTAAATCTTTGTTAGGCTGGATCAGGATTCTCCAACACTGTTCCCGGAGAGCTACCCTCCTGCAGGTTTTTGTTTCAACCCCAGTTGCAACTAACCTGGTTTATTAAGCAGCCAAATATTAGAATCAGCTGGCTAAATTAGGGTTGGAGCGAAAACCTACAGGACGGAGTTCTCCCGAAACAGGGATGGTGAGCCCTGGGCTATATGCAATATTTATGCAAATCAAATATTATAGATCTATAAAAGCCTACGTTTGAAGGTCATAGTCTGCTACTTTCTAGTCTCGAATAGTCTACATGTGTGTCATTTGAAAGCTAAGTGTCTATCCACATTGCAGACCGATGACCGTATTCCAAAGAATACAAATGGGCTGGCAGGCTGGGATATTGTTTTTCAAATACATTAGTGTAACCCTAATCTAAAGATAAACAAAGCTGTAATCGTTTTGTAAGGTTGAAGACTGGGCAAAACAAAGGCAACTCACAAACAGAACCCCATCTGCATGTTCAAGTTTCCTAACCATCAGTTTGTTGTAAATCAGAGTTATGTCTTTATTTCACAGAATCACAGCTTCCTATTCAGCAAAATACGTTCACTAAATAGTAATAGACATTTAAAACATGTATTTGTCTTCTTGGATAATCAACTCACCGCTATCCAGCGCCGACAGCTACGGAAGCTGCCCTCACACAGACACGCTACCTAACAACTGCTTCTGTGATTGGTAGCGACTGAGCAATCCCAGCTCTGATTGGGTTGATGTAATTCAAAACATCAACATTCGTCACCACGGGGGAAAAAAAGAATGGCGGCCCCCAAGATGAGCGTGGGTAAACCTACCACGGACCGTTTACCGTGCAATACCACCAGTTTTCAGAAGAAATCACGAAGCAAACTAGTTTCAATACCTGGCACAAGACCTTCGATTCAAAACGGGCAACTTATTGTTTCGACTGGTGTCACATCTCTCGACTACGTGATTGGTCAGTCTGCCACGAATGTGTTGACAGCTATGAGTTGTTTTGCTTTTTCTGATTGATTAAACCATCTAACAGTAATACTAGTTTTAATTTAGTTCGTTTTAAAGGAATGTTATCGTCACTATTCAACTGCATGTCTTCAACCACTGAGTCGCATGAAGGTAGCCGGCTAGCTTCACGTTATTTACTATAACATTCATGTAACGTCAACAATAATTCGTGTGCCCCATTTGGAACAACCGGCACACCTTCACGCCATAGTAATGGTTGTCAGCTGGCTCTGGAGTATTCGTCAGTCATGGTACTGGGCACTCGTAACTTGTTTGCAGGTTTTTGTTCCAGTCCAACACTTATTCAGCAATGAGCTTGATTAGTTAGAGCTGGCTCAAAAGCCTGCTCTCCCTGTGGGACCACAGAGCAAGCAGTAATTTTTGCTTTTTAACGCCTACATATGAAACAGTTAACAGGCCTATGTAAGGACAAAATGTAAAATATGCAAATATTAGTTCTCTATATTTAACAAAACATATTTTAACAATCAGTCCTCCAAAGAACCATTCTATGGATGAAATGTTGTGAAAATCCCCCCAAATCATGGTCCCCCCCCCCCTCCCGCTTTCTTGAGGAATCACCTTGCATGTCAGGTCTATGCTACACTTGGTTATCTGTAAATATATATGTTGTCAAAAATCGAACTATTTGTAATATTTTTTAATTCTTGAAATAGGTGGTGGTTTAGCAGTTGGAACCCTTCTACTCATCGGTAAGTCTAATTCTACATTTTCCATTGTACATTTAGACCATTTATGAGTAGAGGTACTACTGTACCTTGTCCAAGATGTACGAGCCTAGGTAACCTTCTCCTTTTAATATCCAATAACCTTATGTTCAGACATAAACTGACAGCCAAAACAGACAAATACTAAACGGGAATCGATTCTCAATTGCGATACTGTTCTATAAGGCACTCTAGGGCGTCCCTCCTCCGTTACACACTGGTGATTGGAGATGCTCGATAGCTAATTTGAACAGGTGTTCGCCTCTCTCTTCCATAAACAATCTGTAACATGAACATTGTAATCGTGTTAAAAAGGTGTATAGTAATTTAATCTTTCTCAATGATATGAAAGTAAAGTTCCAAAACATTGTAAAGTTCCAAGAGTCCAAGCTAAGAGTATTAATGTGTAGACAGAGCGTCGGGACTCTTATACACATTGGACGTGCCGTCGTCAATGTTTCGAATGAGATCCCAGGGATTATTGCAGTCACTATCTCCACCTGAAAGTACCCGAGACTGGTGTAAGGCAATGCTATGACATTAGATTGTCCTTATCACTTAGATGACCTTTCACCTGTGCTTCTCACTTGCTTTCGTGGGTTTAGCAGAGGGCACTGCTTGTTTTTGACCAACAAGCAGAAAGCTGTTTTGCCTGACACCTGCCATCCAAGTCCCTTAAAACAATACACCCTTGTAGATAAGTTGTTGATAACCGGTAGATAAGTTGTGTTCCTTCCGATCACCCAGAAAGCGAATGATCTGGACCTCATTGGTTGAGGTGTGTGTAACCTAGCCTGGCAGTCAGATGTGTTTGTTCTAAGCCACACCCCCCCCCCCCCATCATGTTTGACATGACAAACAGTAGTGTAACGGAGGGTAAATGCATTTTACCCACCTTTTTGATTTTGTGTGATAATTTACCCCCCTTTTGCAGAGAAAAAAAACAAACATTTTAGAGCAATTTAGGGTGGTGTATATAATATTACTGGTCTCGGGCTCCCTAGGTGTATATAATATTACTGGTCTCGGGCTCCCTAGGTGTATATAGTATTACTGGTCTCGGGCTCCCTAGGTGTATATAATATTACTGGTCTCGGGCTCCCTAGGTGTATATAATATTACTGGTCTCGGGCTCCCTAGGTGTATATAATATTACTGGTCTCGGGCTCCCTAGGTGTATATAATATTACTGGTCTCGGGCTCCCTAGGTGTATATAATATTACTGGTCTCGGGCTCCCGAGGTGTATATAATATTACTGGTCTCGGGCTCCCTAGGTGTATATAATATTACTGGTCTCGGGCTCCCTAGGTGTATATAGTATTACTGGTCTCGGGCTCCCTAGGTGTATATAATATTACTGGTCTCGGGCTCCCTAGGTGTATATAATATTACTGGTCTCGGGCTCCCTAGGTGTATATAATATTACTGGTCTCGGGCTCCCTAGGTGTATATAATATTACTGGTCTCGGGCTCCCTAGGTGTATATAATATTACTGGTCTCGGGCTCCCTAGGTGTATATAATATCACTGGTCTCGGGCTCCCGAGGTGTATATAATATCACTGGTCTCGGGCTCCCGAGGTGTATATAATATCACTGGTCTCGGACTCCCTAGGTGTATATAATATCACTGGTCTCGGACTCCCTAGGTGTATACAGTTGAAGTCAGAGGTTTACATACACCTTAGCCAAATACATTTAAACTCAGTTTTTCCCTTTTCCTGACATTTAATCCAAGTAAAAATGTAATGTCTTAGGTGAGTTAGTATCACCACTTTATTTTAGGAATGTGAAATGTCAGAATAATAGTAGAGTGATTTATTTCAGCTTTTATTTCTTTCACCACATTTCCAGTGGGTCAGAAGTTTACATATACTCAATTTGTATTTGGTAGCATTGTATTTAAATTTAACTTGGGTCAAACATTTCAGGTAGCCTTCCACAAGCTTCCCACAATAAGTTGGTTGAATTTTGGCCCATTCCTCCTGACAGAGCTGATGTAACTGAGTCAGGTTTGTAGGCTTCCTTGCTCGCACACGATTTTTCAGTTCTGCCCACAAATGTTCTATAGGATTGAGGTCAGGGCTTTGTGATGGCCACTCCAATACCGTGACTTTGTTGTCCTTAAGCCATTTTGCCACAACTTTGGAAGTATGCTTGGGGTCATTGTCCATTTGGAAGACCCATTTGTGACCATGCTTTAACTTCCTGACTGATGTCTTGAGATGTTTCTTCAATATATCCACATAATTTCCCTACCTCATGATGCTATCTATTTTGTGAAGTGCACCAGTCCCTCCTGCAGTAAAGCACCCCCACAACATGATGCTGCCACCCCCGTGTTTCACGGTTGGAATGGTATTCTTCTGCTTGCCTCCCCCATTTCCCTCCAAACATAACGATGGTCATTATGGCCAAACGGTTCTATTTTTGTTTCATCAGACCAGAGGACATTTCTCCAAAAAGTACAATCTTTGTCCCCATGTGCAGTTGCAAACCGTAGTCTGGCTTTTTTATGGCGGTTTTGGAGCAGTGGCTCCTTCCTTGCTGAGTGGCCTTTCAGGTTATGTCGATATAGGATATAGATACTTTTGTACCTGTTTCCTCCAGCATCTTCACAAGGTCCTTTGCTGTTCTGGGATTGATTTGCACTTTTCACACCAAAGTACGTTCATCTCTAGGAGACAGAATACGTCTCCTTCTTGTGACGGCTGCGTGGTCCCATGGTGTTTATACTTGCGTACTATTGTTGGTACAGATGAACATGGTACCTTCAGACATTTGTAAATTGCTCCCAAAGATGAATCAAACTTCTGGAGTTCTACAATTTATTTTCTGAGGTCTTGGCTGATTTCTTTTGATTTTCCCATGATGTCAAGCAAAGAGGCACTGTGTTTGAAGGTAGGCCTTGAAATACATCCACAGGTACACTTCCAATTGACTCAAATTATGTAAATTACCCTATCAGAAGCTTCTAAAGCCATGACATCACTTTCTGGAATTTTCCAAGCTGTTTAAAGGCACAGTCAACTTAGTGTATGTAAACTTCTGACCGACTGGAATTTTGGTACAGTGAATTATAAGTGAAATAATCTGTCTGTAAACAATTGTTGGAAAAATTGCTTGTGTCATGCACAAAGTAGATGTCCTAACCGACTTGCCAACATTTTTGTTTGTTAACAAGAAATTTGTGGAGTGGTTGAAAAACGAGTTTTAATGACTCCAACCTAAGTGTATGTAAACTTCTGACTTCAACTGTTACTTATTACTTATCTCAGGCTTCCATGAGCTTTGGTATGAAATAATAACAATCATGGAGATGGACTAATGAGCAGCTGGTTCCAGTCCCAGGTAGACCAACTGCCCCTCTGCCGTAGAGCAAGCCACTGACCCTGACTTTATCTGGCTGTACCTCAGCTGCGTTCATGGAAGCTGTGTTCAATTCAAAGCCATGTTGGTTGATTGGGATAAGAGTTTTCTGCTGTATGTGTTATTATTATCAAGCATTTCAGGCTGTACAGTATTTTTGCTCGCTGGTGAGGTCAAGTAGCCTGGTTGGTATCTCTTGTTGTATGTGTTGAACTGCTTTGCTTTATCTTGGCCAGGTCGCAATTGTAAATGAGAACTTGTTCTCAACTTGCCTACCTCGTTAAATAAAGGTGATTTTATTTTATTTTTAAAAGCTGTCATTTGTGTGTATCAACTGATATTAGCCATATATTGCCTTGCCCTTCAATTTAACCCCCCCCAATCTATGTGTGAGGCAGTGATTACAATAGGTGTCCTGGAGGGTGGGTAGTTTGCCCCCGGTAATGTGTTGGGCAGACCGCACCACCCTCTGGAGAGCCTTGAAGTTGCGGGCGGGTGCAGTTTCTGAACAAGGCGGTGATACAGCCCAACAGAAGGCTTTCAACTGTGCATCTGTAAAAGTTGTGAGGGTTTTAGGTGAGAAGCCAAATTTCTTTAGCCTCCTGAGGTTGAAGAGGCTCTGTTGCGCTTTCTTCACCACACTGTCTGTGTGGGTGGTCCATTTCAGTTTGTCAGTGATGTGTACGCCAAGGAACTTGAAGCTTTCCACCTTCTCCACTGCGGTCCTGTCGATGTAGATATGGGGGTGCACCCTTTGCTGTTCCCTGAAGTCCACGATCATCTCCTTTGTTTTGTTGGTGTTGAGTGAGAGGTTGTTTTCCAGACACCACACTCCCAGAGCCCTCATCTCCTCTCGTAGGCTGTCTCGTCATCGTTGGTAATCAAGCCTACTACTGTTGTGTCGTGCTTGACCACGCAGTCGTGGAGGCGTGCTTGGCCATGCAGTCGTGGGTGAACAGGGAGTACAGGAAGGGGCTGAGCACACACCCTTGTGGGATCCCCGTGTTGAGGATCACCACCTGGGGGCAGCCTGTCAGGAAGTCCAGGACCCAATTGCACGGGACAGGGTTCAGACCCAGTGCCTCGAACTTAATGATGAGCTTGGTGGGTACTATGGTGTTGAATGCTGAGCTATAGTCAATAAACAATATTCTTACATAGGTATTCCTCTTGTCCAGATGGGATAGAGCAGTGTGCAGAGTGATGGTGATTGCATCGTCTGTGGATCTATTGTGGCGGTAAGCCAATTGAAGTGGGTATAGGGTGGCGGGTAAGGTAGAGGTGACATGATACTTGACTAGTCTCTCAAAGCACTTCATGATGACAGAGGTGAGTGCTACTGGGAGATATTTATGAAGTTCGGTTACCTTTGCCTTCTTGGGTACAGGAACAATGGTGGCCATCTTGAAGCATGTGGGGACAGCAGACTGGGATAGGGAGAAATTGAATATGCCTGCAAACACACCAGCCAGCTGGTATGCGCATACTCTGAGGATGCATCTAGGGATGCCGTCTGGTCTGGCAGACTTGCGAGGGTTAACACATTTAAATGTTTTACTCACGTCGGCCACGGAGGAGGAGAGCCCACAGTCCTTGGTAGTGGGCCGCGTCGGTGGCACTGTGTTATCCTCAAAGCGTGCAAATAATGTGTTTAGCTTGTCCGGAAGCAAGACGTCGATCTAGGCGATGTGGCTGGTTTTCCTTTTGTAGTCCGTGATTGTCTGTAGTCCCTGCCACATACATCTCATGTCTGAGCCGTTGAATTGTGAACTCCACTTTATCTCTATACTGATGTTTAGTTTGTTTGATTTCTCTGTGGAGTGAATAACTACACTGTTTATATTCTGCCATATAACCAGGCACCTTGCTCTGGTTAAATGCGGTGGTTCACGCTTTCAGTTTCGCGCGAATGCTACCACCTGTCCACGGTTTCTGGTTAGGGTAGGTTTTAATAGTCACAGTGGGTACTCCATCTCCTATAAACTTCCTTATGAACTCAGTCACCGTATCCGTGTATGCGTCTAGATTATTCTCGCAGGCTAACTGGAACATATCAGAGTGCACGTGATCAAAACAATCCTGAAGCTTGGCTAACCATCTCCACCCCACCATCTCCACCATTTCCACCCCCTTCAGCTATGTGAGACAGGGCCATTCCATCTCCATGTTAAAAGCCAAATCCTAGAGGTCACTCCCCTTTACAATCCCACGTCAAAATGAGCAAAAAAAAGAGCACCAAAAAAGGAAAAGCTGTTAAGACAAAAAGGAATTCCCCCTCTGACTGTTCAGAGTGACTGATCTGTCGTGGGGTCCTGTGGTCACAACCCACCAAGAGGTGACTCTACTGCTTCAACCCTCCACCCCGCCCCCCGTCACTCCCCACTCTCTCTCTTCTTTTCTCAACCCCCTCCTCCTCAGCAGCCTAATGACTCCCTCAGGTTCTATTTGGAAGGGCTCCCATAGAAAGGCAGGGCACAATGGGCCTCATCTGGAGAGGGCCCATCTGGGAGGCTTTGTGGGCCCTGCTGAAAGCCACAAAGGTCCTGCTGACCTAGAAAGCCATCAATAAGAGGACAGGGAGCCCCACCGACGACAAATTGAAGAGGCAGGGTATTTCCTGGGCCATCCCGGGAGCTGTCCCATCATGGCTGAGGAATGAGGAGACAGGCCAGGAATGTCGGGGAGGGAAGTACATTCCCCAGGTGTTCCTGGATGGCTCTGCGTTATTCCCGAGCTGTCGGATGTGATGTCAGCTGTATGGCTGTCACCTTTAACTGTCACTGTCCTTTGTGTGTGTGCCCACTGTCTACCATTGTGTGCAGAGGCCAGAGACTGCTTTACAAAATGGTGGTTTGTGGCTGTGACAAGAAGCAGCAGTGGCATGCTGGGTAGTGGTATGTGGGGTTGTAGAATAAGGAAGTAGGAAGTGGGCCTACGTTGTGGTTGGGTGGTGGGTGCTTTGTGGTCTGAGGTAGAATGTGTCCCTCACTCACTAGTCACTAGTCCTCACTGTCACTCAGGACTTCAATACAGACGTAAATTAGACTAGAATGCAAGCTTCTCCAAGTGTTAGCCTCTTTTGTCCTGAAGCTGCAAACACAGCTATCGGAGTTCCACTAGAATTAGGCCTGGTGTCTCACTGTTGTGTTGTGTTTGACATTTAGACTGCACGTCTTTTTGGATGTAAATGTCACCTGATGCCTTTTTCTACACACCTAAACCAGCGTTCACTTCTGAATTGAATAGTGTTCATATGAGTTACACCAACAAACACAAGGCCATTTGAAAAGCCATCATCACCATCATAATCCTGAGAGAACAACAGTGAATTAAAGTGAGCCGGGTGTCAAGAAATTGTCTACCATTGAAATGAGTTGACTTGACTCACACATCAACAAAATAAACACACAACAGTCATTTCATTGGCGTGAAGAAACACTCCCGACTCTGAATGCTTGGTGAGTTCCACATCCCTATGTCATTTAGCTGACAGGGGGCTCATACCTCCATGAGAACTCTGGTGAATCCTCCACACAGGATGTCCTTCCCCTCTTCAAGATGGTGGAGGAGATGATGTGTGGCTCACCCCTTTCTGTGAGAGGTGTGGCTGTCGTCTCATATGATTGGGAGCTCTGGTTCAGGAGATGACACCTGTGTCCCTGTGTCGTGTCCATTTCCCCCACCTCCCTCACTAAGAGTGACTGGTCATTACATCCATTCCAGACAGGTAGTGTGACAGATCCCCATCTGTTGTGTTGTAATTAGGCTCATCCAGGTGTTACCTTGGGAAACACTGTGGCTTTATGTGAACAGCGTCTTTTACTGTCAATGTAGATAGACTTTTAAACTTCATCACCTCTATGCTGTGTACATGTGTTTATAATGTCATTTGTTTCTTCCCTTTTTGAGACTAAAGTGGCAGGGATCTGTGTCAATGATGCTGTTCTCTGTGTAGGTAGGAGGACACTATGACAGTGGAACCTAACGTTATGTGTGTTGTTTCTCAGAGGAGGACCGATATGACAGCTACTCCCGTATGCTGCTCAAGTACTTCCTGGCAGAGGGGGTGGTGTGTGGACATGAACTCTACGTGGCGTCTGCTCTGGACCACCCCAATGACATCCTACAGGTGTGTGTGTGCGTTCATACTGTCAGTCTGTCCCACTGGGGGGACAGACTTCGAGGGTGGTGTGTGTTGGGGGGACATTGTTGAGATGTTTCCGGATACATCACTCTGAAGGGGAGCAGAGCTCCTAAAGCTGTTTCCCACTCGGCACCACAGGAGGAGGGGAACTCCCATACTGATTGATAGTGGGCGGGGTCACAACTTAACCCCTTCTTGACATATCAAAGGGTTCGAGGAGGAGAGTAAGAGAGGAGGGAGGCCTCTGGTCTGGTATAATCAAATCATATTGGTCCCCAATTCAATCAGTTGCAGAAAAGGAAAATTGCTGAGCCAGGAACTGTATGGCAGTTTCTTTTCTCTGCGATTGATTGAACTGCAACCCTAGAAAGATGTTGCCAATGGAGAAGTTCCAACCCAACTTTGCTATATAGTAACTTTTATTGTGTTTATCTTGACTTTTTTGTACAGACAGTTCATACTATTATCACATATGACCACCAAGTACTTCTGGACATCAGATCGACAGTTACTAACCTTGATTTCGACTTCAAATACGACTTCAACTCCGACTCAGCTGTTCCACTGATCATACTGGACCCTATTACTTTGTTCCATACACTAACAAAACACCGCAGGTGTAAACGCGGGAGATGCTGCAATGTTATGTCTTACTGAAACGTGGCTGGATGATGACGCTATGCACCTAGTACTCGGTGGATTCTCCATGCAGCAGCGGCAGGATCGGAAGGCGGCTTCGGGGAAAACAAAAGGAGGCGGTGTTTTTTCCTAAATAACAACTGGTGTGCTGCTTCAAGTGTGAAGGAAACCTGGAGCTTTTGCTGACCTGATATGGAATACCTAATGGTAAGCTGCAGACTCTTATCTACCAAGAGAGTTCTCATCTGTAATTATCACGGCTGTCTACATTCCTCCACAGGCCAACACCACTCTGGTACTTGACAAAATGTATGGGGCCATAAACAAACAAGAAACCGCTCATCCAGAGGCAAGGTTCCTTGTGTGTGAGACTTTAAGGCAGTGAGACTTAACCTCACTTCTACCAACAAGTCTTCTGCACCCTAGGGGTGATACAACTCTAGACCACTTTTATTCTACCCACAGAAACGCATACAGGGCCCTCCCTCGTCCTCCGTTCAGCAGATCTATCCATGCCTCCATTCTCCTGCTTCCTGTTTACAAACAAAAGCTCAAACAGGAAGTACCAGTGACGCGCTCAATGTGGAAATGGTCGGACGAAGCAGATGCGAGGCTACAAGATTGTTTTGCTAGTACAGACTGGGATGTGTTGCTGTACAGACTGGGATGTGTTGCTGTACAGACTGGGATGTGATGCTGTACAGACTGGGATGTGTTGCTATACAGACTGGGATGTGTTGCTGTACAGACTGGGATGTGTTGCTGTACAGACTGGGATGTGTTGCGGGATTCATCGGATAACATTGAGGAGTTTACCACAACAGTCAAGGAATTCATTAATAAGTGAATAGACAATATTGTCCCCACAGTGACTATAAGAACATATCCCAAACAAAAACCATGGATTACAGGCAATATCCATGCTGGACTAAAGGCTAGAGCAACCGCTTACAATGAACAGGACACGGACATGGATGGACAACATCGTCTCCCTCAATGTTAGTAAGACCAAGGAGCTGATCGTGGACTACAGGATAAAGAGGGGAGAGCACACCCCCATCCAAATTATTTTGGCTGTTGTGGAGGGGGTCGAGAGCTTTAAGTTCCATCACGTCCACATCAATAAGGACATGACATGGTCCACACACACCTGCTCAATCGTGAAGAGGGCACGGCAGCACCTCTTCCCCCACAGTAGGCTGAAAAGATTTGGCATGGTCCCTCAGATCCTCAAAACGTTCTACAGCTGCACCATCGAAAGCATCTTGACCGGCTGCTTCCCTCTTGGTATGGCTATTGCCCCACCCTTGACCACAAAGAACTACAAAGGGGGGTGCGGACAGCCCAGTACATCACTGGGGTCGTATTGTTTTATTTATCAAAAATAAAAAACAGAAATGCCTTTTATTTACGTAAGTATTCAGACCCTTTGCTATGAGATTCTAAATTGAGCCCAGGTGCATCCTGTTTCCATTGATCATCCTTCAGATGTTTCTACATCTTGGGGTCCACCTGTAGTAAATTCAATTGACTGGACAGTATTTGTAAAGGCACACACCTGTCTATATAAAGGTCCCACAGTTGACAGTGCATGTCAGAGCAAAAAGCAAGCCATGAGGTCGAAGGAATTGTCTGTAGAGCTCTGAGACAGGATTTTGTTGAGGCACAGATCTGGGAAAAGGTACCAAACATTTCTGTAGCATTGAAGGTCCTCAATAACACAATGGCCTCTATCATTATTAAATGGAAGCACCAAGACTCTTCCTAGAGCCAACCTCCCGTCCAAACTGAGCAATCAGGGGAGAATGACCTTGGTCAGGGAAGTGACCAAGAACCCGATGATCACTCTGACAGAGCTCCAGGGTTCCTCTGTGTAGATGGTTGTCCTTCTGGAAGATTCTCCCATCTCTGCAGCACTCCACCAATCAGGCCTTTATGGTAGAGTGGCCAAACGGAATCCACTCCTCAGTAAAAGGCACATGACAGACCGCTTGGAGTTTGGCAAATAGCACATAAAGGCCTCTGACTATGAGAAACAAGATTCTCTGTTCTGATGAAACCGAGATTGAACTATTTGGCCCGAATGCCAAATGTCACATCTGGAGGTAACCAGTTACCACTCATCACCTGGTCTGTAACATCCCTACGGTGAAGCATGGTGGTGGCAGCCTCATTCTGCGGGTATGTTTTTCAGCGGCAGGGACTGAGAGACTAGTCAGGATCGAGGGAAAGATGAACGGAGCAAAGTACAGAGATCCTTAATGAAAACCTGCTCCAGAGCTCTCAGGACCTCAGACTGGGGCAAAGTCTCACCTTCCAACAGGACAACCCCCCCCCCCCCCCCCTAACAGACCGCCAAGACAACTCAGGAGTGGCTTCGGGACAAGTCTCTGAATGTCCTTGAGATCCCCAGCCGATCGAACATCTCTGGAGAGACCTGAAAATGACTGTGCAGCGACCCTCCCCATCCAATCTGACAGAGCTTGAGAGGATCTGCAAAGGAGAATGTGAGAAACTCCCCAAATACAGATGTTGCAAGCTTGTAGCGTCATACGCAAGAAGACTCAAGGCTTTAATCGCTGCCAAAGGTGCTTCAACAAAGTACTGAGTAAAAGGTCTGAATACTTACTTACAGTAGCACTCAAGTTTGGACACTTACTCATTCAAGGGTTTATTTTTAACATTGTAGGATCATTTTGAAGACTTTTTAAAACTATGAAATAACACATATGGAACCAAAAAAAAGTGTTAAACAAATCAAAATATATTTTATAATTGATATTCTTCAAGTAGCCCCCCTTTGCACACTCTTGGCATTCTCTCAACCAGCTTCATGAGGTAGTGACCTGGAATACATTTCAATTAACAGGTGTGACTTAAGTTAATTTGTGGAATTTCTTTCCTTCTTAATGCATTTGTGAAAAGGTAGGGGTGGTATACAGAAGATGTGCATATTTAGTAAAATACCAAGTCTGTATTATGGCAAGAACAGCTCAAATAAGCAAAGAGAAAAGACGAAGGTCAGTCAATCCGCAGAATTTCAAGAACTTTGAAAGTTTCTTCAAGTGCAGTCGCAAAAAAACATCAAGTGCTATGATGAAACTGGCTCTCATGAGGACCGCCATATGAAAGGAAGACCCAGAGTTACCTCTGCTGCAGAGGATAAGTTCATTATAGTTACCATGTTTCAGAGTTCATGTCACATCTCAACTGTTCAGAGGAGATTGCGTGAATCAGGCCTTCATTTTTTACATTTTTTTTCTTTCACCTTTATTTAACCAGGTAGGCAAGTTGAGAACAAGTTCTCATTTACAATTGCGACCTGACCAAGATAAAGCAAAGCAGTTCGACACATACAACGACACAGAGTTACACGGAGTAAAACAAACATACAGTCAATAATACAGTATAAACAAGTCTATATACGATGTGAGCAAATGAGGTGAGATAAGGGAGGTAAAGGCAAAAAAAAAAAAAGGGCATCGTCGAGTTGCTGCAAAAAAACACTACTAAAGGACACCAATAAAAAGAAGAGACTTGCTCGGGCCAAGAAACATGAGCAATGGACATTAGACCAGTGGAAATCGGTCCTTTGGTCTGATGAGTCCAAACTTGACATTTTTGGTTCCAACTGCTGTGTCTTTGTGAGACGCAAAGTAGGTGAATGGATGATCTCTGCCTGTGTGGTTCCCACTGTGAAGCATGGAGGAGGAGGTGTGATGGTGTGGAAGTGCTTTGCTGGTGACACTGTCTGTGATTTTATTTAGAATTCATGGCACACTTAACCAGCATGGCTATGGTTTGGGCATAGTGGGACTATCATTTGTTTTTCAACAGGACAATGACCCACCACACCTCCAGGCTGTGTACGGGCTATTTTACCAAGAAGGAGAGTGATGGAGTGCTGCATCAGATGACCTGGCCTCCACAATCACCCGACCTCAACCCAATTGAGATGGTTTGGGATGAGTTGGACCACAGAGTGAAGGAAAAGCAGCCAACAGGTTCTCAGCAAATGTGGGAACTCCTTCAACACTGTTGGAAAAATTTTCTGGTGAAGCTTGTTGAGAGAATGCCAAGAGTGTGCAAAGCTGTCATCAAGGCAAAGGGTGGCTACTTTTGAAGAATCTCAAATATAAAATATATTTTGATTTGTTTAACGCCTTTTTGGTTCCGCATGATTCCATGTGTTATTTCATAGTTTTGATGTCTTCACTATTAAAATTGTAGAATAAGGCTGTAACATAACAAAATGTAGAAAAGGTGAGGGGTTTGAATACCTTCTGAATGCACCGTAGATCCATTCATGTGTATTTTATTTTATCCCTGTTACTGTTATGTTTTTTATTGTTTAATAACTCATTGTTGGGAAAGGCTCGTAAGCATGCATTTCAATGTTAAGTTTACACCAGCTGTATTCGGCGCATGTGATGAATAGAATTCTATTTGATTTAGATTTAGAAGCTTTGGTTTGAACTGGTCATGTTGGTGGTGCTTTGCAACCCTACACCTTCTTCTGGACTCCACGTTGTTTTGACCAGACTGTTGGTGTAGCCTACGTCATAGCTATGTGTCTGACGTGCGTGAGATGTGTATGAATGAAGGTCAAGCTGGTGTGTGTGTGTGTGTGTGTGTGTGTGTGTGTGTGTGTGTGTGTGTGTGTGACCGTGTTAGAGGAGGTGTCTGAGGGGACTGTCTGTGTCTGAACTCTGAAGGGCAGGTTGCTCAGTCTCAGTTTTCCATGTCAGTCTCTCTATCTAGCTCTCTCTCGCTCTGTCTCAATTCAATTTAAGGGCTTTATTGGCATGGGAAACATATTGTTTACATTGCCAAAGCAAGTGAAATGGATAAACAAAAGTGAAATAAACAATTAAAAAATTAACAGTTAACATTACACTCACACAAGTTCCAAAATAATAAAGAATTTCAAATGTCATTATATACAAAAAGGGAAATAAATAAACATAAATATGGGTTGTATTCTCTCTCCCTCTTTCTCTATCTCTCGTTCTCTTTCGCAATCTCTTTCCATCTCTCTCTCTCCATTCCCCCCTCTTTGAGGCTTATTAAACCTGTCTACTCAGGTGTGTGTGTGTTAGACAGTCCCCCTCCTCTCAGGTTCCATCCCATTTGTAACAGACTCAGTCAGCTCTCTGAGAGATGTGCTCCGAGACCTGTCTAGTCAGTGTCTACTAATTGATTTAACCTCTGTGTCTCTGTCTGGAGGGACATGCCACTGTTAATGAGAAAACAACATGACACCTCATATACACCAGCTTCCTAGTCTACTACATGACAAGGACTCTTGTTTCACACAGTAACACAAAATGTATGTGTTGATTCATATTATTTGCCATCATGTTGAATTCCACACAATACAACCTGAAGACTGAATAAAATAGAATAGTGTATAAACAATGCAATTGTGTTATTATCTGTAGGAACTCCCCGCCCCCATCCTGGATGACATCGCCAGCCCCAAAGCAGTGGAGGACCAGGCAAAGTCATGTGACCCTGAGAGTCAGGACGCCATGAAGATCGCCTGGCGCTACCAGCACCTGCCAAAAGTGCAGGTAAACGTATGTGTGTAGGCAGTCAGGGCATGGGGCCACAGGTCTAGCTCTTGGTTCTATGGGCGTGACGATTGTCTTCACCTCTAAATCCATCAGCTCCTAAACTCCTAGCCTCTCCATTCAGAGCTGGTGGAGATTACTCACACTTAGCTGCTGCTAGGTGGGGCCTGTCGACACACACACATACACACCCTGCCTAGCCTGGGAAACCAGGGTACCTGCAGCCCATCTAATGGCACGCCACCTGCCTTAACCCTCATAACCCAGATCTGTCCCTCTGTCCCCTCTTAAATCCCTGTCTATCCCCTTACCAGGGGCGCTGGCAATACACTCTTTCTTCCACTCTAAGGAATGGTGACCCCTTCCATCCTCCTCTCCTCCCCTCTGTCCCCTGCCCAGGCTATAATCCACATCGCTATGTGGATTAACAGCACACAGCAAGTCCCTGGAGATCTCTCTTTCTCTGTCTCTCTCTGGAGACGTCTTTATCTCTGTCTTTCCCTCACCTCTCCCCCTTCCCCACCCTCCCAAAACCAGACTTTACAAACCAAACTGTCAATAAGCCCCAGCCAGAGGATTTACATCCCAAATTCACTCCCTGAGTCCCCTTCTACCCCCATTCCCCCTACACACCTCTCCTGCCAACCCTCTCCACGTCGCCCTGTCCAATGAAGACATCAGATCAAAGGTGAGGTGGCCGGGGCGGGCCTGGAACACTAAGCGGTTCTCCCCCCTGCTTACAAAGAGAAGATGAGCCACTGACCCCCCCCTCCCCCCTGACTCGCCCATCCTGTCAGGAGAGGGGCACACCGGGGGCCCTAATCCAGATTAGTGGTAGATTTAAGAGCCCGTCTGACAATGGGGCCCCTGGTTGCTTTCACTGGGGAGAGCAGGGCTACAGAACTCTCCCTTTCACCCAGGAGAAAACATCTTTCTACTCTCCCTCAGACCGGCACGGCTGTTTTCACAGCCACAAGTGGACGGTTATGTGGAGACTTGATTAACATGCTGGTTGTAGTAGTTGAACTTCTCTGCAAGTTTTCATTTGATCAAACAGGATTTTGAAACACTTGTATGAACTATGAGCAGGTCATTTATTTAAAGTTATCATACTCTACTTGTTGAAAGTGAGGACGTTTCACACTAAGTAGGATTATCTACCCTCGGTGCAATGTGATCAACAGCAGTGTCAAATGGACACAGCTTTTCTCTCAACACTAACTGTTGACCCTCAGACGGCCCTGGCGTCCTCGTCGAGGTTCGGACACTACTACGACGTCTCCAAGACAATGGACCCTGAGATCTGCCAGGCGGCCAGGTGCCATGGCTTCTACCTTCCAGAACACTCCACCGCTGTGACATCACCCACCGCCACCACCCCCGGCCAGAGGTAACCCGGCAACCCCTGAACACTACCCCACCCTTATCTCTTCATGGTGCTCAGTATTATTTACACAATATATTGTGCAAATGTACTGTATGTCTAAGAGAACTTAGTCAAAACCTGAGAAGCTCACCCTACAACCTGAGGAGCCAATCGTACATTGACACATATTTAGTAGTATACTTATCACTTTTTGGAAGCATCTAAGAGACACTATTGTCATATCTTAGAGAAGCTTTTGGATTAGGTTGGGATTAACCTACAGTGTGAAGAGTAATTGTAGATGGGCAATGCTTAGACAGTTACTCTAACTAAACCCCCCCCATCAGATCGGGATGGTCTATTATGGTCAGTTTCTGTTGTTTATAACCAGCTGGTTAAGCCTGTATAAAAACAGGGTCAGTCTCTAGGTAGGAAGGCTAGTTGGCTGAGATGAGACATTGAGCAGAGTAGAAGGCTTTGGTGGTGAATGTAGAGGGACCGTTTGCTGTGAGTTTGTTTTGTTCATCGTTGAGTGTGCTTAGGGTTCAGAGGTCAGACACACTATTTACATGAGAGAGAGCGGTGAGACACACACAAGCGCATATACACACACACACACACACACACACACACACAGTCAGATACCGAGTCAGACACGATTGGCAAACAGGCCAATCTGGAGCGGAGATGAGGTTTTATAGAACCCCTCTGCTTTCATGTCTGCAAACAGACACCCTTTAACTCTGGACCATGTAAACAAGAGTGAGTGTGTCTGACCAATTTCAGTTAACTCATATTTACTATCACTGAGCAGTGTTGAGTAAATCATTGTCAGAGGAAATCCTTTTTATTTTGTCCTTTACGTTGTTAGACAGATTCCATCCTTCTCCTGTCGTTCTGTGTGTTAGTAATTAAGTCTGACAGTGGCATTGCCATCATAGTGGCACTGCCCATCAGGTTCTCTGAATAGAACACTGATCTGCCAGACAACATGACAGCTGGTCAGCAGGAAGCTATACCTGCACTGCTCACATAAACACACAGACAGACATACACACACACAGACAGACAAACAGACATACACACATTCTCACTCCCTAGCCTCCCCTCTTGCACGTGGCCACCACCCCATGTTGCTACCCTGGCTGTTAAATTGCTCCGTTTCACTCGCTGGCATAATTGGCACAAATTGCTCTCTAGGTGATACAGCCCCTGTTGTTGAAGACCAAACCTCCCCTCTCTCTCCTTTCTCCTTAGAGTGGAGGAGGAGGGAGGTAGCATTGAGCTAATGTGGCCTCCCTGAGTATGATACTAATTAGCACATGCGCTAGCCCCCGTGGCTAAGCACCTAGCCCTCAGTACCACCTGAATGGAGGGTGCCCAGTGGGGGCGGACGAAGCACAATGCCCTCAAACACAATGGCCACCAAGTGGAGGAAGCCAGCCCGGGGCTGCCTCTGGCTCCAGGAGGAGGGAAGGAAAGCTGGTGGAATGGTTCTGCTATGAACCCCTGCAGAGTCAGAAGGCGCAATTGTTTTTGTTAATGATGATCAATCGGAGGCAATATGTTTGTTCTATGTGTAGCTATATGAGGAAGTGTGTACTGTGTCTGGCTGGTGTTTGTTTAGGAATATGTATATGTGCATGATGTCTGGCTGGTGTTTGTTTAGGAATATGTATATGTGCATGATGTCTGGCTGGTGTTTGTTTAGGAATATGTATATGTGCATGATGTCTGGCTGGTGTGTGTCTGTCTGTTCCCCTGTGGGTAAGAATGTTCTTTCGTTCTGTTAGCCTGTAATTGCTGGCTATCGTAACGACCTACTGTAAGACTCAATGGACAGTGGTTGTTACTATAGCCAGCTGATCTTAAGGAAGGATTTCTGTGTACAACTTTACCCTGGCCATGATGTTGGCACATGGTTGACTTGGCAGGAGGTTATGTTAGGGTGGTTTGTGGTTATTAGGGAAAGGCAGAGATCTATTGTGAGTGACTTGTGTCCCTTGTCAATGGTGCACATCTTACCCTTCATTAACCATTCAAACACTGTGCCCATCCAATCGTAACCAGCAACCCATTAAATAACCCTTCTCAGCTAGTGTGTGTGTGTGTCATTACACCTCCAATCGGACCCTCAGGGAGCTGACAGGCCACCAGGTTTTAATTAGATTACCTGAATAAATGAATCTCTTGATAAGGCTCCTCCATTATAACCATCTGCTCTAGTGGTCATTGTAAAGCCCTGTCATGGGGGATAAGGAGCATTTGACTTCGTCTGTTGAGACTTGATACCTGTCCTGCAATAACCTCATGTTCTACTCCCTCCTTCTCTCTTTCTCCTCTCCTCCTCCATCCCTCTTTCTCCTTTCCTCTTCCCTGTCTTTACCCCTCCTCTTCACCCTCTCTCCAGCCCTATGCCAGAGACCTACTCCTCTCTGCTGAACAATCTCCAGGAGGTCATCCACAGGGAAGGCTTTGATGGATCCGTCCCCCAGGTAGGTACGCTCACTCTCACACATCCATAGTCCTGTCACTACCCCTATACTCCCAACCCATATTACAGATATCCTCTACCCAAAGGGTTCCCCATATAGGGGTCCCAAAGACCTCCTGCCCCTTACAATGACCATATATCCCAGTCCGCCCGGGCACACATTACTGTTAGCTATACTCTAACCTGCTCCTCTCTGCTGTTAGCTATACTCTAACCTGCTCCTCTCTGCTGTTAGCTATACTCTAACCTGCTCCTCTCTGCTGTTAGCTATACTCTAACCTGCTCCTCTCTGCTGTTAGCTATAGTCTAACCTGCTCCTCTCTGCTGTTAGCTATACTCTAACCTGCTCCTCTCTACTGTTAGCTATACTCTAACCTGCTCCTCTCTACTGTTAGCTATACTCTAACCTGCTCCTCTCTACTGTGAGCTATACTCTAACCTGCTCCTCTCTGCTGTTAGCTATACTCTAACCTGCTCCTCTCTGCTGTTAGCTATACTCTAACCTGCTCCTCTCTGCTGTTAGCTATACTCTAACCTGCTCCTCTCTGCTGTTAGCTATACTCTAACCTGCTCCTCTCTGCTGTTAGCTATACTCTAACCTGCTCCTCTCTGCTGTTAGCTATAGTCTAACCTGCTCCTCTCTGCTGTTAGCTATACTCTAACCTGCTCCTCTCTACTGTTAGCTATACTCTAACCTGCTCCTCTCTACTGTTAGCTATACTCTAACCTGCTCCTCTCTACTGTGAGCTATACTCTAACCTGCTCCTCTCTGCTGTTAGCTATACTCTAACCTGCTCCTCTCTGCTGTTAGCTATACTCTAACCTGCTCCTCTCTGCTGTTAGCTATACTCTAACCTGCTCCTCTCTGCTGTTAGCTATACTCTAACCTGCTCCTCTCTACTGTTAGCTATACTCTAACCTGCTCCTCTCTGCTGTTAGCTATACTCTAACCTGCTCCTCTCTGCTGTTAGCTATACTCTAACCTGCTCCTCTCTGCTGTTAGCTATACTCTAACCTGCTCCTCTCTGCTGTTCGCTATACTCTAACCTGCTCCTCTCTGCTGTTAGCTATACTCTAACCTGCCCCTCTCTGCTGTTAGCTATACTCTAACCTGCTCCTCTCTACTGTTACCTATACTCTAACCTGCTCCTCTCTGCTGTTAGCTATACTCTAACCTGCTCCTCTCTACTGTTAGCTATACTCTCATCCATATCAAATAATTGCCCTTCCCAACACCCCTATTCAAGTTACCATGTTAATTCCTCTCACCTGACTAGAATGACTTCATCAGTGTTATGGTGATGCTGGCAGCAGAGCAGACAGGTGTGTGTGTGTGTCCCATCTTTGAAACATATCTTTGTTTTTAATGATTATCAATCCTCTTCAGAATGTCAGAAATGCCATCTGTCTCTCTCTCTGTGTTTCTATTTTAGTTTTTTTTGGACCTGTGGAGGGGGGGGTCACCTAGATTCTGTGACCCCTCTGCTCCTCACCTGGAGCCTCCTCCCCCCTCTCCCCCTGTCACTCACACACAGGATTACCCCCCCTGACCCAGCGCTGTCAATCATTCATTAATTAAGCTCTGACTTCATCAAAGCGCTTTTGGCAGAGCAGAGGAATGCAGACAGGACATGGGCACCATCACAAGAATTTCCAGTATAGGGAAGACTGTGTGTGTGTGTGTGTGTGTGTTTCCACCCCTGCTCATACTGTTTGTCTTGGATGTTGGCTACAGAAACCAGGCATAATATTATCACTTCATAATGCAGTCTCTTTGGGCCCTATATGTTACTCCTTCTTTGCTATAATTTGGTGTTTTCTGGCTTGACTGTCAGGTGTCTTTTGTTCTGGGGCAGTACGGCTTGGCTGTATGGTGGGGCTCTGGTTGGTGGGTTTGGGCTATGTTTTGGCACTGTTCCCCGACTCTCTATAGGAGTACTAAACACCTTCTCCCTATAGGAGTACTAAACACCTTCTCCCTATAGGAGTACTAAACACCTTCTCCCTATAGGAGTACTAAACACCTTCTCCCTATAGGAGTACTCAACACCTTCTCCCTATAGGAGTACTCAACACCTTCTCCCTATAGGAGTACTCAACACCTTCTCCCTATAGGAGTACTCAACACCTTCTCCCTATAGGAGTACTCAACACCTTCTCTCTATAGGAGTACTAAACACCTTCTCTCTATAGGAGTACTAAACACCTTCTCCCTATAGGAGTACTAAACACCTTCTCCCTATAGGAGTACTAAACACCTTCTCCCTATAGGAGTACTAAACACCTTCTCCCTATAGGAGTACTAAACACCTTCTCCCTATAGGAGTACTAAACACCTTCTCCCTATAGGAGTACTAAACACCTTCTCCCTATAGGAGTACTAAACACCTTCTCCCTATAGGAGTACTAAACACCTTCTCCCTATAGGAGTACTAAACACCTTCTCTCTATAGGAGTACTAAACACCTTCTCTCTATAGGAGTACTAAACACCTTCTCTCTATAGGAGTACTAAACACCTTCTCTCTATAGGAGTACTAAACACCTTCTCTCTATATCAAATCAAATCAAATCAAATTTATTTATATAGCCCTTCGTACATCAGCTGATATCTCAAAGTGCTGTACAGAAACCCAGCCTAAAACCCCAAACAGCAAGCAATGCAGGTGTAGAAGCACGGTGGTTAGGAAAAACTCCCTAGAAAGGCCAAAACCTAGGAAGAAACCTAGAGAGGAACCAGGCTATGTGGGGTGGCCAGTCCTCTTCTGGCTGTGCCGGGTAGAGATTATAACAGAACATGGCCAAGATGTTCAAATGTTCATAAATGACCAGCATGGTCGAATAATAATAAGGTAGAACAGTTGAAACTGGAGCAGCAGCACGGCCAGGTGGACTGGGGACAGCAAGGAGTCATCATGTCAGGTAGTCCTGGGGCATGGTCCTAGGGCTCAGGTCCTCCGAGAGAGAGAAAGAAAGAGAATTAGAGAGAGCATATGTGGGGTGGCCAGTCCTCTTCCGGCTGTGCCGGGTGGAGATTATAACAGAACATGGCCAAGATGTTCAAATGTTCATAAATGACCAGCATGGTCAAATAATAATAAGGTAGAACAGTTGAAACTGGAGCAGCAGCACGGCCAGGTGGACTGGGGACAGCAAGGAGTCATCATGTCAGGTAGTCCTGGGGCATGGTCCTAGGGCTCAGGTACTCCGAGAGAGAGAAGGAGAGAATTAGAGAACGCACACTTAGACTCACACAGGACACCGAATTGGACAGGAGAAGTACTCCAGATATAACAAACTGACCCCAGCCCCCCGACACATAAACTACTGCAGCATAAATACTGGAGGCTGAGACAGGAGGGGTCAGGAGACACTGTGGCCCCACCCGAGGACACTCCCGGACAGGGCCAAACAAGAAGGATATAACCCCACCCACTTTGCCAAAGCACAGCCCCCACACCACTAGAGGGATATCTTCAACCACCAACTTACCATCCTGAGACAAAGCTGAGTATAGCCCGCAAAGATCTCCGCCATGGCACAACCCAAGGGGGGGTGCCAACCCAGACAGGATGACCACATCAGTGAATCAACCCACTCAGGTGACGCACCCCTTCCAGGGACGGCATGAGAGAGCCCCAGTAAGCCAGTGACTCAGCCCCTGTAATAGGGTTAGAGGCAGAGAATCCCAGTGGAAAGAGGGGAACCGGCCAGGCAGAGACAGCAAGGGTGGTTCGTTGCTCCAGAGCCTTTCCGTTCACCTTCCCACTCCTGGGCCAGACTACACTCAATCATATGACCCACTGAAGAGATGAGTCTTCAGTAAAGACTTAAAGGTTGAGACCGAGTTTGCGTCTCTGACATGGGTAGGCAGACCGTTCCATAAAAATGGAGCTCTATAGGAGAAAGCCCTGCCTCCAGCTGTTTGCTTAGAAATTCTAGGGACAATTAGGAGGCCTGCGTCTTGTGACCGTAGCGTACGTGTAGGCATGTACGGCAGGACCAAATCAGAGAGATAGGTAGGAGCAAGCCCATGTAATGCTTTGTAGGTTAGCAGTAAAACCTTGAAATCAGTCCTTGCTTTGACAGGAAGCCAGTGTGGGGAGGCTAGCACTGGAGTAATATGATCCATTTTTTTGGTTCTAGTCAGGATTCTAGCAGCCGTATTTAGCACTAACTGAAGTTTATTTAGTGCTTTATCCGGGTAGCCGGAAAGTAGAGCATTGCAGTAGTCTAACCTAGAAGTGACAAAAGCATGGATTAATTTTTCTGCATCGTTTTTGGACAGAAAATGTCTGATTTTTGCAATGTTACGTAGATGGAAAAAAGCTGTCCTTGAAATCGTCTTGATATGTTCTTCAAAAGAGAGATCAGGGTCCAGAGTAACGCCGAGGGCCTTCACAGTTTTATTTGAGACGACTGTACAACCATTAAGATTAATTGTCAGATTCAACAGAAGATCTCTTTGTTTCTTGGGACCTAGAACAAGCGTCTCTGTTTTGTCCGAGTTTAAAAGTAGAAAGTTTGCAGCCATCCACTTCCTTATGTCTGAAACACATGCTTCTAGCAAGGGCAATTTTGGGGCTTCACCATGTTTCATTGAAATGTACAGCTGTGTGTCATCCGCATAGCAGTGAAAGTTAACATTATGTTTTCGAATAACATCCCCAAGAGATAAAATATATAGTGAAAACAATAGTGGTCCTAAAACGGAACCTTGAGGAACACCGAAATTTACAGTTGATTTGTCAGAGGACAAACCATTCACAGAGACAAACTGATATCTTTCCGACAGATAAGATCTAAACCAGGCCAGAACTTGTCCGTGTAGACCAATTTGGGTTTCCAATCTCTCCAAAAGAATGTGGTGATCGATGGTATCAAAAGCAGCACTAGGAGCACGAGGACAGATGCAGAGCCTCGGTCCGATGCCATTAAAATGTCATTTACCACCTTCACAAGTGCCGTCTCAGTGCTATTATGGGGTCTAAAACCAGACTGACGCATTTCGTATACATTGTTTGTCTTCAGGAAGGCAGTGAGTTGCTGCGCAACAGCCTTTTCTAAGATTTTTGAGAGGAATGGAAGATTCGATATAGGCCGATTAGTTTTTTATATTTTCTGGGTCAAGGTTTGGCTTTTTCAAGAGAGGCTTTATTACTGCCACTTTTAGTGAGTTTGGTACACATCCGGTGGATAGAGAGCCGTTTATTATGTTCAACATAGGAGGACCAAGCACAGGAAGCAGCTCTTTCAGTAGTTTAGTTGGAATAGGGTCCAGTATGCAGCTTGAAGGTTTAGAGGCCATGATTATTTTCATCATTGTGTCAAGAGATATAGTACTAAAACACTTGAGCGTCTCTCTTGATCCTAGGTCCAGGCAGAGTTGTGCAGACTCAGGACAACTGAGCTTTGAAGGAATACGCAGATTTATAGAGGAGTCTGTAATTTGCTTTCTAATAATCATAATTTTTTCCTCAAAGAAGTTCATGAATTTATCACTGCTAAAGTGAAAGTCATCCTCTCTTGGGGAATGCTGCTTTTTAGTTAGCTTGGCGACAGTATCAAAAAGGAATTTCGGATTGTCCTTATTTTCCTCAATTACGTTAGAAAAATAGGATGATCGAGCAGCAGTAAGGGCTCTTCGGTACTGCAAGGTACTGTCTTTCCAAGCTAGATAGAAGACTTCCAGTTTGGTGTGGCGCCATTTCCGTTCCAATTTTCTGGAAGCTTGCTTCAGAGCTCGGGTATTTTCTGTGTACCAGGGAGCTAGTTTCTTATGAGAAATGTTTTTAGTTTTTAGGGGTGCAACTGCATCTAGGGTATTGAGCAAGGTTAAATTGAGTTCCTCAGTTAGGTGGTTAACTGATTTTTGTCCTCTGGTGTCATTGGGTAGACAGAGGGAATCTGGAAGGACATCAAGGAATCTTTGTGTTGTCTGTGAATTTATAGCACGACTTTTGATGTTCCTTGGTTGGGGTCTGAGCAGATTATTTGTTGCAATTGCAAACGTAATAAAATGGTGGTCCGATAGTCCAGGATTATGAGGAAAAACATTAAGATCCACAACATTTATTCCATGGGACAAAACTAGGTCCAGCGTATGACTGTGACAGTGAGTGGGTCCAGAGACATGTTGGACAAAACCCACTGAGTCGATGATGGCTCCGAAAGCCCTTTGGAGTGGGTCTGTGGACTTTTCCATGTGAATATTAAAGTCACCAAAGATTAGAATATTATCTGCTATGACTACAAGGTCCGATAGGAATTCAGGGAACTCAGTGAGGAACGCTGTATATGGCCCAGGAGGCCTGTAAACAGTAGCTATAAAAAGTGATTGAGTAGGCTCCATAGATTTCATGATTAGAAGCTCAAAAGACGAAAACGTCATTTTTTTTTTGTAAATTGAAATTTGCTATCGTAAATGTTAGCAACACCTCCGCCTTTGCGGGATGCACGGGGGATATGGTCACTAGTGTAGCCAGGATGTGAGGCCTCATTTAACACAGTAAATTCATCAGGCTTAAGCCATGTTTCAGTCAGGCCAATCACATCAAGATTATGATCAGTGATTAGTTCATTGACTATAATTGCCTTTGAAGTAAGGGATCTAACATTAAGTAGCCCTATTTTGAGATGTGAGGTATCATGATCTCTTTCAATAATGACAGGAATGGAGGTGGTCTTTATCCTAGTGAGATTGCTAAGGCGAACACCGCCATGTTTAGTTTTGCCCAACCTAGGTCGAGGCACAGACACAGTCTCATTGGTGATAGCTGAGCTGACTACACTGACTGTGCTAGTGGCAGACTCCACTATGCTGGCAGGCTGGCTAACTGCCTGCTGCCTGGCCTGCACCCTATTTCATTGTGGAGCTAGAGGAGTTAGAGCCCTGTCTATGTTGATAGATAAGATGAGAGCACCCCTCCAGCTTGGATGGAGTCCGTCACTCCTCAGCAGGTCAGGCTTGGTCCTGTTTGTGGTTGAGTCCCAGAAAGAGGGCCAATTATCTACAAATTCTAACTTTTGGGAGAGGCAGAAAACAGTTTTCAACCAGCGATTGAGAGTTGTGAGACTCTGCTGTAGAGCTCATCACTCCCCCTACTGGGAGGGGGCCAGAGACAATTAATCGATGCCGACACATCTATCTAGCTGATTTACACGCAGAAGCTATGTTGCGCTTGGTGATCTCTGACTGTTTCATCCTAACATCGTTGGTGCCGACGTGGATAACAATATCTCTATACTCTCTACACTCGCCAGTTTTAGCTTTAGCCAGCACCATCTTCAGATTAGCCTTAACGTCGGTAGCCCTGCCCCCCGGTAAACAGTGTATGATCGCTGGATGATTAGTTTTAAGTCTAATACTGCGGGTAATGGAGTCGCCAATGACTAGAGTTTTCAATTTGTCAGAGCTAATGGTGGGAGGCTTCGGCGTCTCAGACCC
The DNA here is from genome assembly GCF_036934945.1 of Oncorhynchus masou masou. Classification (NCBI taxonomy): domain Eukaryota; kingdom Metazoa; phylum Chordata; class Actinopteri; order Salmoniformes; family Salmonidae; genus Oncorhynchus; species Oncorhynchus masou. The sequence continues at coordinate 14,284,912 of NC_088213.1, read as the reverse complement.
CGTAACAGGAGGAGTAGAGACCAGAGAAGGATCGGCCTCTGACTCCGACTCGCTGCTTAATGGGGAAAACCGGTTGAAAGTTTCTGTCGGCTGAATGAGCGACACCGGTTGAGCGTTCCTACAGCATTTCCTTCCAGAAACCGTGAGAAAGTTGTCCGGCTGCGAGGACTGTGCCAGGGGATTTATACTACTATCTGTACTTACTGGTGGCACAGACGCTGTTTCATCCTTTCCTACACTGAAATGACCCTTGCCTAACGATTGCGTCTGAAGCCGGGCTTGTAGCACAGCTATCCTCGCCGTTAGGCGAATACAGCCAATTAGAAGGCATCATGTTAATGTTACTACTTAGCTTCGGCTGTTGGAGGTCCTGACGAATCGTGTCCAGATAAAGCGTCCGGAGTGAAAAAGTTGGGGGGGGGGGGAATAAATAAATAAATAAATATATATAACAGTAATTAAAAAGTAAAAACCGTAAAGTAGGGGTACTAAACACCTTCTCTCTATAGGAGTACTAAACACCTTCTCTCTATAGGAGTACTAAACACCTTCTCTCTATAGGAGGAAACGTTGGCCTCTCTTCATGATGTTGCCACAGCAACAGGCATGTTACTACGGTTCCCTTCCCACTGGAGCCCAGGGGGCTGATAAACTGTGGTGGGATGTCTCTGACACACATACAAGCAGACAGGAAGTGAGTCAGGGATAAACGTGTGAGAGAATAGAAAAGGAGAAAGACAACAGGAATGACTAAGTGATTGAATAAGTTGGTCAGGAAGTGTAGGAGAAAGAGCGAGAGGGAGCGGGAAGAGGACAGAAGAGTGATACCCCTCCCTTGGGATTTTGCAAGGCCAACAGTGGAAACTCCTAGTAACAATGAGGTTTATTTATCTTAGATAGCACCAATGCTGAAAAAAGCCCTAGATCAATGGACGAGAGGAGAGAAAGAGAGATTGGAGAGGGCATGGAAAGAAGCAGGGTAAGAGGGATGAGAGAATAAAGAAAAGCATGCTGGGACATAAGGAAAAGCGAGAGACTGAGAAAAAGGGTAACACCAAAGCAGGGAGAAACTTTATTCTATAGTCTTAGGGTGTTTTGTGAGGGTGGGCAAGACTTTGAGGGTAACACTCTACCCCTCCGTCCACCACCCCTCAACACGGCCCCCCTTGGCCGGCAAGGCTCGTTCTGGTGCCAAGAATGTGCCGGCGTTTCTGGGTGGCAGCCATATTGGAATCCTGTCTGACAGGTCCATTGTGCCCCTGTCAGATGGCCCCTGTGATTGGGCAGTTGTGTCCAATCACGTTTGGCGGCTGTGTTCCGATGGTCTGTGCTGGTGAGCAGACTCTCCTGTCCTGTTGGACTGCTAGTGTCTGTAAACTCTCCACTGTTTTGTTTACTACCACAACGTGAGGGGTTTTAATTACCAACAGAAATATAATAAGTATTTTCTACGGTCATAGACACATGCCCAATATTTTAGCTAAAAATGCAATGCTAATGTGTCATTTCAACAACATATGAGGCATGGAACTCCATGACAATTCCTTGACATCCACTGTTTTAATCAAGAGTCTCAGTATCTTTCTCTTTCTCTCTCTGTTTCTCTCTCTGTGTTCTTCTCTCTCTCACAGACCAAGTCACGGAACATCCTACGGATCGGGTTGCACTCCCTCGGCTCCGCCCTGTGGGATGACGACCTGTGTTGCCGTGAAAACCCAAGCCACGGCCACGCCCTCACCACCTTCCTTTACGGCCTCCGGGCCATGCTGAGGTCATCGCTCTCTGTCGCCGTGGTTACCGTGCCCTCACACCTCATCCAGGTAAGAGTATGTGCCTTGCACTAAGAGTGTCACAAAGGGCACATAGGTGTGTCACATACACCCCAGCATTTTCAATTCATGTTCATCACCTTTCACATGTAACATTGTTCTATGGATTATCAGTAGTGTTGTTAACAGTAATCAATACCCTGGAGCGCAGTGTCACCAGGGTTAGACTACAGTATGTGTATGGTCAATACCCTGGAGCGCAGTGTCACCAGGGTTAGACTACAGTATGTGTATGGTCAACACCCTAGAGCACAGTGTCACCAGGGTTAGAATACAGTATATGTATGGTCAACACCCTAGAGCACAGTGTCACCAGGGTTAGACTACAGTATGTGTATGGTCAACACCCTAGAGCACAGTGTCACCAGGGTTAGAATACAGTATATGTATGGTCAACACCCTAGAGCACAGTGTCACCAGGGTTAGACTACAGTATGTGTATGGTCAACACCCTAGAGCACAGTGTCACCAGGGTTAGACTACAGTATGTGTATGGTCAACACCCTAGAGCACAGTGTCACCAGGGTTAGACTACAGTATGTGTATGGTCAACACCCTAGAGCACAGTGTCACCAGGGTTAGACTACAGTATGTGTATGGTCAACACCCTAGAGCACAGTGTCACCAGGGTTAGACTACAGTATGTGTATGGTCAACACCCTAGAGCGCAGTGTCACCAGGGTTAGACTACAGTATGTGTATGGTCAACACCCTAGAGCGCAGTGTCACCAGGGTTAGACTACAGTATATGTATGGTCAATACCCTAGAGCACAGTGTCACCAGGGTTAGACTACAGTATGTGTATGGTCAACATCCTGGAGCGCAGTGTCACCAGGGTTAGACTACAGTATGTGTATGGTCAACACCCTAGAGCACAGTGTCACCAGGGTTAGACTACAGTATGTGTATGGTCAACACCCTGGAGCGCAGTGTCACCAGGGTTAGACTACAGTATGTGTATGGTCAACACCCTGGAGCGCAGTGTCACCAGGGTTAGACTACAGTATGTGTATGGTCAACACCCTGGAGCACAGTGTCACCAGGGTTAGACTACAGTATGTGGTCATATGAAGCCAGTGGGTCTCACTGCTTCAGAATTGAAGCCACCCAGTCTCTCAATGGGACAAGGCACTATGTTGGCTTAGCCACCCAGTTTCTCAATGGGACAAGGCACTATGTTGGCTTAGCCACCCAGTCTCTCAATGGGACAAGGCACTATGATGGCTGAGCCACCCAGTCTCTCAATGGGACAAGGCACTATGTTGGCTTAGCCACCCAGTTTCTCAATGGGACAAGGCACTATGTTGGCTTAGCCACCCAGTCTCTCAATGGGACAAGGCACTATGATGGCTGAGCCACCCAGTCTCTCAATGGGACAAGGCACTATGTTGGCTTAGCCACCCAGTCTCTCAATGGGACAAGGCACTATGTTGGCTGAGCCACCCAGTCTCTCAATGGGACAAGGCTCTATGTTGGCTTAGCCACCCAGTCTCTCAATGGGACAAGGCACTATGATGGCTGAGCCACCCAGTCTCTCAATGGGACAAGGCACTATGTTGGCTTAGCCACCCAGTCTCTCAATGGGACAAGGCACTATGTCGGCTTAGCCACCCAGTCTCTCAATGGGACAAGGCACTATGTTGGCTTAGCCACCCAGTCTCTCAATGGGACAAGGCACTATGTCGGCTTAGCCACCCAGTCTCTCAATGGGACAAGGCACTATGTTGGCTTAGCCACCCAGTCTCTCAATGGGACAAGGCACTATGTTGGCTTAGCCATCCAGTCTCTCAATGGGACAAGGCTCTATGTTGGCTTAGCCACCCAGTCTCTCAATGGGACAAGGCTCTATGATGGCTTAGCCACCCAGTCTCTCAATGGGACAAGGCTCTATGTTGGCTTAGCCACCCAGTCTCTCAATGGGACAAGGCTCTATGTTGGCTTAGCCACCCAGTCTCTCAATGGGACAAGGCTCTATGATGGCTTAGCCACCCAGTCTCTCAATGGGACAAGGCTCTATGTTGGCTTAGCCACCCAGTCTCTCAATGGGACAAGGCACTATGATGGCTTAGCCACCCAGTCTCTCAATGGGACAAGGCACTATGATGGCTAGCCACCCAGTCTCTCAATGGGACAAGGCACTATGATGGCTGAGCCACCCAGTCTCTCAATGGGACAAGGCACTATGTTGGCTTAGCCACCCAGTTTCTCAATGGGACAAGGCTCTATGTTGGCTTAGCCACCCAGTCTCTCAATGGGACAAGGCACTATGATGGCTTAGTGCCTTGTCCCATTGAGAGACTGGGTGGCTATGTTGGCTTAGCCACCCAGTCTCTCAATGGGACAAGGCTCTATGTTGGCTTAGCCACCCAGTCTCTCAATGGGACAAGGCACTATGTGTGCTTAGCCACCCAGTCTCTCAATGGGACAAGGCACTATGTTGGCTTAGCCACCCAGTCTCTCAATGGGACAAGGCACTATGTTGGCTTAGCCACCCAGTTTCTCAATGGGACAAGGCACTATGATGGCTTAGCCACCCAGTCTCTCAATGGGACAAGGCTCTATGTTGGCTTAGCCACCCAGTCTCTCAATGGGACAAGGCACTATGATGGCTTAGTGCCTTGTCCCATTGAGAGACTGGGTGGCTATGTTGGCTTAGCCACCCAGTCTCTCAATGGGACAAGGCTCTATGATGGCTTAGCCACCCAGTCTCTCAATGGGACAAGGCTCTATGTTGGCTTAGCCACCCAGTCTCTCAATGGGACACGGCACTATGTTGGCTTAGCCACCCAGTCTCTCAATGGGACACGGCACTATGTTGGCTTAGCCACCCAGTCTCTCAATGGGACAAGGCACTATGTTGGCTTAGCCACCCAGTCTCTCAATGGGACAAGGCACTATGTTGGCTTAGCCACCCAGTCTCTCAATTGGACAAGGCTCTATGTTGGCTTAGCCACCCAGTCTCTCAATGGGACAAGGCTCTATGCTGGCTTAGCCACCCAGTCTCTCAATGGGACAAGGCTCTATGTTGGCTTAGCCACCCAGTCTCTCAATGGGACAAGGCTCTATGTTGGCTTAGCCACCCAGTCTCTCAATGGGACAAGGCTCTATGATGGCTTAGCCACCCAGTCTCTCAATGGGACAAGGCTCTATGTTGGCTTAGCCACCCAGTCTCTCAATGGGACAAGGCACTATGATGGCTTAGCCACCCAGTCTCTCAATGGGACAAGGCACTATGATGGCTAGCCACCCAGTCTCTCAATGGGACAAGGCACTATGATGGCTGAGCCACCCAGTCTCTCAATGGGACAAGGCACTATGTTGGCTTAGCCACCCAGTTTCTCAATGGGACAAGGCTCTATGTTGGCTTAGCCACCCAGTCTCTCAATGGGACAAGGCACTATGATGGCTTAGTGCCTTGTCCCATTGAGAGACTGGGTGGCTATGTTGGCTTAGCCACCCAGTCTCTCAATGGGACAAGGCTCTATGTTGGCTTAGCCACCCAGTCTCTCAATGGGACAAGGCACTATGTGTGCTTAGCCACCCAGTCTCTCAATGGGACAAGGCACTATGTTGGCTTAGCCACCCAGTCTCTCAATGGGACAAGGCACTATGTTGGCTTAGCCACCCAGTTTCTCAATGGGACAAGGCACTATGATGGCTTAGCCACCCAGTCTCTCAATGGGACAAGGCTCTATGTTGGCTTAGCCACCCAGTCTCTCAATGGGACAAGGCTCTATGTTGGCTTAGCCACCCAGTCTCTCAATGGGACAAGGCACTATGATGGCTTAGTGCCTTGTCCCATTGAGAGACTGGGTGGCTATGTTGGCTTAGCCACCCAGTCTCTCAATGGGACAAGGCTCTATGATGGCTTAGCCACCCAGTCTCTCAATGGGACAAGGCTCTATGTTGGCTTAGCCACCCAGTCTCTCAATGGGACACGGCACTATGTTGGCTTAGCCACCCAGTCTCTCAATGGGACACGGCACTATGTTGGCTTAGCCACCCAGTCTCTCAATGGGACAAGGCACTATGTTGGCTTAGCCACCCAGTCTCTCAATGGGACAAGGCACTATGTTGGCTTAGCCACCCAGTCTCTCAATTGGACAAGGCTCTATGTTGGCTTAGCCACCCAGTCTCTCAATGGGACAAGGCTCTATGCTGGCTTAGCCACCCAGTCTCTCAATGGGACAAGGCTCTATGTTGGCTTAGCCACCCAGTCTCTCAATGGGACAAGGCTCGATGTTGGACTCTTATTCTGGGAGTCCTCAGCCATTCATCCATTGGACAAGCAGGGATGGCATGTGGCTTAGGCTCTAATGGACTGTTCAGTGCATTCAGAGGACTGTTTCACTGTTCGTCTACACCTGTTGTTTACGAAGCATGTGACATATACACATTTGATTTGAACCTCTTTGTTGGTTGTTGTTGTTGCTGTAATTACATGCATCTATACATATTCTGTGTGTTCTATTTGATTAGATTAGATTTATTAGGATCCCCATTAGCTGATGACAATGGCGACAGCTATTCTTATATGGGGTCCGACACATAACTAAAAGACAAGAATTTACAATTGACATATATTTAAAACATTAACATGTAGTGTGTGTGTGTTCACCTATCAGTTACACATGTCAGTACATACACACAACAAGTAGGTCACATGGGGGAGAGGCGTCGCCCCGTAAGGTGTTGCTTCATTTGTTTTTTTGAATCCACCGCGGTTCACTTGCGCTATATGAGATAGGAGATCCATGCACTCATGGCTCTGTATCATACTGTATGTTTCTTTGAATTTGTTCTGGACCTGGGGACTGCGAAAAGACCCCTGCTTGCATGTCTAGTGGTGTAAATGTGTGTCAGTGCTGTGTGTAAATTGACTATTCAAATCATTTGGAACGTATAACACATTGTTTCTTATAAAAACAAGAAGTGATGCATTCAGTCTTTCCTCAACTCTTAACCAAGACAGACTGTCAAGCACAGTATTAATATTAGATCTCTGATTAGAATGAAGAGCAAGACGTGAAGCTCTGTTCTGGACCAGCTGCAGCTTAACTAGGTCCTTCTTTGCAGTTCTTGACCATATGACTGGACAATAACGAAGATAAGATCAACTAGAGCCTGCAGGAGTTGCTTTGTGGAGTGTGGTGTCAAAAAAGCAGAGTGTCTCTTTATTGCGGACAGACCTCTCCCCATCTTTACAACCATTAAATTTAGTTTTAGAGATGTTCAGGACCAGTTTATTACTGACCACCCATTCCAAAACTGACTGCAACTCTTTAAGTGTTTCAATGACTTCATTAGCTGTGGTTGCTGACGCGCATATGGTTGAATCATCAGCATACATGGACACACATGCTTTGTTTAATGCCAGTGGCACGTCTTTTGTAAAAATAGATAAGAGTAAAGGGCCTAGAGAATTGCCCTGCGGTACACCACACTTTACATGTTTGACATTAGAGAAGCTTCCATTAAAGAAAACCCTTTGAGTTCGATTAGAACTTTTTTTTTAACTTTCTCAACAACAGGTAATGGTCAATAATATCAAAGGCTGCACTGAAATCTAACAGTACGGCTTCCACAATCTTCTTATTATCAATTTATTTTAACAAATTGTCAGTCATTTGTGTCAGTGCAGTGCATTTTGAGCGCCCTTCTCTATAAGCATGTTGAAAGTCTGTTGTTAATTTGTTTACAGAGAAATGGCATTGTATTTGGTCAAACATAATTTATTCCAACAGTTTGTTAAGAGCTGGCAGCAAGCTGATAGGTCTGCTGTTAGAACCAGTAAAGGCCACTTTACCACTCTTGGGTAGTGGAATGACTTTGGCTTCCCTCCAGGCCTGAGGACAGACATTCTTCTAGGCTCAGATTAAAAATATGACAGATAGGAGTGCCTATAGAGTCAGCTACCATTCTCCGTGTCAGGAGGTTTGTCATTATTGATCGATAACAATCATTTTTTCACCTCTCCCACACATCAAACTTACAATGCTCATCTTTCATTATTAGTTTTTTTATACAATTGCTCACTGTTCGTTGTTGGCATTTCCTGCCTAAGTTTGACTACTTTGTGTGTGTGTTCGCCCTGAATAAGCATTGTTTCACAATTTCAGGTCAAATACACTGCATTTCAAACAGTCAGCAATAATCTAATGAATTCAGGGCTTATAAAATGATATCTAGGCTAAATATAAGCCTTCCGCATCCATAAGACCCAATAATAATTTAAATGTTTGTCAATATAGTTGAACCTTTATTGTATGCTATAGCTTGGAACATAAATACATGGGACTCTAGATGATGTCATAATGAGGTTTTGTTTCCAACATTTCGGCTGTTTTCCTAAAGAAGTTAAATCCGCTATGTGTTTTGTTTCCTTGCCACAATACTAACAAGAATTGCGATACTGGTATGTTCCCGGGCCCTACCCTGTACCCCTTAACCCTGTCCTGAGAGGTAGTATGGACAACGATGCCTTCTCTGATGGGAGTGACAACTGACTGTCCCTCTCTGGCCTGAATACTAAACCCTTCATATCTGATTATCTACCCCCCTCCACCCTGTAACAACCACGTGATGTTGGAGGTATAGCAACACGTGATGTTGGAGGTATAGCAACACGTGATGTTGGAGGTATAGCAACACGTGATGTTGGAGGTATAGCAACACGTGATGTTGGAGGTATAGCAACACGTGATGTTGGAGGTATAGCAACACGTGATGTTGGAGGTATAGCAACATGTGACTGTGATAGAGGAAGCTTTATTTAGCTAGTTGGTTAGTCTGGTCTCTCTCAGCCACAGACAGTCTAGACTGGCAGCAGTGGGGCTTGCTGGGCTATCCATTATTAAACACCCACACCCAGGGAGGAAGAGTGATGCACAGAAAGCCTCCTCACACTGCCCAAACTTTAATCAGGACCTCGGTCCCCTTGCTCATCACACACACACGTCATTCAGAGCCCCACTAGTTTTGATCTCTAACTTTTTAGCTAAAAATAATAATATATATTATTTTTTGAGGGATGCATGTTTTGCATGTAATGTTGACATTAATACGTGTCACACATCAGTTTGGAAACGATGTACATTTAAAAAAAAAATAGTTAATAAAGCCACATACAAACTTGGTCTCTTTTTTGCTTTCTTGAGTAAGGCAGCTCCAAAATGCAGGTGTTTCAGCCTAGCTCAGTGCTTTCTGTGGTGGAGGGGCAGCCAGTGGAAAATAGAGAACATAGGGGTTCATAATGTCCTCTATTTGCAGTGTTCTGTCACTCATGGGGACACTACGTCACCGCCAAATCTAAGGGTAGAGCTCGAAATTCAAGCCCCTTGGGTGCTGCCTTAGTTACATTAGAAGTGCCCATCCAAGAAGATTCAAGGTCATTGGTCACAGATAATTTTATGTCAAATCACATACAGTTGAAGTCGGAAATTTACATACACTTAGGTTGGAGTCATTAAAACTCATTTTTCAACCACCACAAATTTCTTGTTAACAAACTATATTTTTGGCAAGTTGGTTAGGACATCTACTTTGTGCATGACACAAGTAATTTTTCCAACAATTGTTTACAGACAGATTATTTCACTTATAATTCACTGTATCACAATTCCAGTGGGTCAGAAGTTTACATACACTAAGTTGACTGTGACTTAAACAGCTTGGAAAATTCCAGAAAATGATGTCATGGCTTTAGAAGCTTCTTATTGACATTGTTTGAGTCAATTGGAGGTGTACCTGTGGATGTATTTTAAGGCCTAAATTCAAACTCAGTGCCTCTTCGCTTGACATCATGGGAAAATCAAAAAATATCAGCCAAGACCTCAGAAAATAAATTGTAGACCTCCACAAGTCGGGTTCATCCTTGGGAGCAATTTCCAAACGCCTGAAGGTACCACATTTATCTGAACAAACAATAGTACGCAAGTATAAACACCATGGGTCCACGCAGCCGTCATACTGCTCAGGAAGGAGACTCGTTCTATCCCCTAGAGATGAATGTACTTTGGTGTGAAAAGTGCAAATCAATCCCAGATCCACAGCAAAGGACCTTGTGAAGATGCTGGAGGAAACGGGTACCAAAGTATCTATATCCACAGTAAAACGAGTCCTATATTGACATAACCTGAAAGGCCGCTCAGCAAGGAAGAAGCCACTGCTCCAAAACCGCCATAAAAATGGCAGACTACGGTTTGCAACTGCACATGGGGACAAAGATCGTACTTTTTGGAGAAATGTCCTCTGGTCTGATGAAACAAAAATAGAACTGTTTGGCCATAATGACCATTGTTATGTTTGGAGGTAAAAGGGGGAGGCTTGCAAGCTGAATAACACCATCCCAACCGTGAAGCACGGGGGTGGCAGCATCATGTTGTGGGGGTGCTTTGCTGCAGGAGGGACTGGTGCACTTCACAAAATAGATGGCATCATGAGGTAGGAAAAGAATGTGGATATATTGAAGAAACATCTGAAGACATCAGTCAGGAAGTTAAAAGCTTGGTCGCAAATGGGTCTTCCAAATGGACAATGACCCCAAGCATACTTCCAAAGTTGTGGCAAAATGGCTTAAGGACAACAAAGTCAAGGTATTGGAGTGGCCATCACAAAGCCCTGATCTCAATCCTATAGAACATTTGTGGGCAGAACTGAAAAAAGTGTGTGCGAGCAAGGAGGCCTACAAACCTGACTCAGTTACACCAGCTCTGTCAGGAGGAATGGGCCAAAATTCACCCAACTTATTGTGGGAAGCTTGTGGAAGGCTACCCGAAACGTTTGACCCAAGTTTAACAATTTAAAGGCAATGCTACCAAATGCTAATTGAGCGTATGTTAACTTCTGACCCACTGGGAATGTGATGAAAGAAATAAAAGCTGAAATAAATCATTCTCTCTACTATTTTTCTGACATTTCACATTCTTATAAGGTGGCCATGGACCCAAAAATATTTTGGGTCCATGGCCAGGAATCTCCCCAGACATTAATCCCATTGAGAATTTGTGGTCAGTCCTCAAGAGGCGGGTGGACAAACAAAAACCCAAAAAATTCTGACCAACTCCAAGCATTGATTATGCAAGACTGGGCTGCCATCACCAGAAGTAAATTGACAGCATGCCAGGGCGGATTGCAGAGGTCTTGAAAAAGGAGAGTCAACACTGCAAATATTGACTCTTTGCATCAACTTCATGTAATTGTCAATAAAAGCCTTTGAAACTTATGAAATTATACTTGTGTTCCATAGTAACATCTGACAAAAATATCTAAAGACACCGAAGCAGCAAACTTTGTGGAAATTAATATTTGTGTCATTCTCAAAACTTTTGTCCACGACTGCATATAGGGGAAAGGATAACTCTATTGAAGCGGCAAGACATGGGCATTTGGTTTATTGATTGTGATATGTTGTCTGATGACCTACAGGTAACTGCCAAAATCAGGGAAACACTTGAGTAAATGAGGCATACATAGTATATTGAAAGCAGGTGCTTTCACACACATGTGGTTCTTGAGTTAATTAAGCAATTAACATCCCATCATGCTTAGGGTCATGTATAAAAATTCCCAGTTGCCTGTTTTTTTGGCTACCATGGCTAGAAGAAGAGATCTCAGTGACTTTGAAAGAGAGGTCTCTCAGGAGCATAGGGGGTTTAAAGGGAGTGTGCATCAGTCACCAGATCTCAACCCAATTGAACGCTTATGGGAGATTCTGGAGCGGCGCCTGAGACTGTATTTTCCATCACCAAAACGCCAAATTATGAAATTGATCGTGAAAGAATGTTGTCACATCCCTCCAATAGACTTCCAGACACTTGTAGAATCTATGCCAAGGCTCCTTGAAGCTGTTCTGGTGGCTCTTGGTGGCCCAACGCCCTATTAAGACACTGTTGGTGTTTCCTTTATTTTAGCAGTTACCCGTATGTGAAGGAGAAGCCGGCGCGGTGGATCAAACAGTGAGGGGACAGACAAATCATTTTAAAGTTTGTTATGTGCGCCGAATACAACCGGTGTAAACCTTACAGTGAAATGCTTACTTACAGGCTCTAACCAATGGTGCGGAAAAAAAGGTGTGTTTGTGTGTGTAGAGGTAAGTAAAGAAATAAAACAACAGTAAAAATACATTTGAAAAAAGAGTAGCAAGGCTATATACTGTTAGTCAGGCTTATTGAGGTAGTATGTACATGTAGGTATCGTTAAAGTGACTGTGCATATATGACGAACAGAGAGTAGCAGAAGTGTAAAAAGAGGGGTTGGCGGGTGGTGGGACACAATGCAGATAGTCCGGGTAACCATTTGGTTACCTTCTCAGGAGTCTTATGGCTTGGGGGTAAAAACTGTTGAGAAGCCTTTTTGTCCTAGACTTGGCACTCCGATACAGCTTGCCATGGGGTAGCAGAGAGAACAGTCTATGACAGGTGGCTTAGGTCTTTGACAATTTTTAGGGCCTTCCTCTGACACCGCCTGGTGTAGAGGTCCTGGATGGCAGGCAGCTTTGCCGTACGCACTACCCACTGAAGTGCCTTGCGGTCAGAGGCCAAGCAATTGCTGCACCAGGTAGTGATGCAACCGGTCAGGATGCTCTCGATGTTGCAGCTGTAGAAACTTTTAAGGATCTCAGGACCCATGCCAAATCTTTTTAGTTTCCTGAGGGGGAATAGGCTTCGTCGTGCCCTCTTCACGACTGTCTTGGTGTGTTTGGACCAGTCTAGTTTGTTGTTGATGTGGACACCAAGGAATTTGAAGCTCTCAACCTGCTCCACTACAGCCCCGTCGATGAGAATGGGGACGTGCTCGGTGCTCCTTTTCCTGTAGTCCACAATCATCTCCTTAGTCTTGGTTACGTTGAGGTATAGGTTGTTATTCTGGTACCACCCGGCCAGGTCTCTGACCTCCTCCCTATAGACTGTCTCGTCGTTGTCGGTGATCAGGCCTACCACTGTTGTGTCGTCAGCAAACTTAATGATGGTGTTGGAGTCGTGCCTGGCCATGCAGTCGTGGGTGAACAGGGAGTACAGGAGGGGACTGAGCACGCGCCCCTGGGGAGCTCCAGTGTTGAGGATCAGCGTGGCAGATGTGTTGCTACCTACCCTCACAACCTGGGGACGGCCTGTCAGGAAGTCCAGGATCCAGTTGCAGAAGGAGGTGTTTAGTCCCAGGATCCTTAGCTTGGTGATGAGCTTTGAGGGTACTATGGTGTTGAACACTGAGCTGTTGTCAATGAACAGCATTCTCACATAGGTGTTCCTTTTGTCCAGGTGGGAAAGGGCAGTGTGGAGTGCAATAGAGATTGCATCATCTGTGGATCTGTTTGGGCTGTATGCAAATTGGAGTGGGTCTAGGGTTTCTGGGATAATTGTGTTGATGTGAGCCATTACCAGCCTTTCAAAGCACTCCATGGCTATGGACGCTACGGAACAGCTGATGCTCTCATGCATGCCTCAGTGTTACTTGCCTCGAAGCGAGCATAGAAGTGATTTAGCTCGTCTGGTAGGTTCGTGTCACTGGGCAGCTCGCGGCTGTGCTTCCCTTTGTAGTCTGTAATAGCAGCAAGCCCACCCACATCCGACGAGCGTCTGAGCCGGTGTAGTATGATTCAGTCTTAGCCCTGTATTGACGCTTTGCCTGTTTGATGGTTCGTCTCAGGGCATAGCGGGATTTCTTGTAAGCTTCCGGGTTAGAGTCCCGCACCTTGAAAGCGGCAGCTGTACCCTTTAGCTCAGTGCGAATGTTGCCTGTAATCCATGGCTTCTGGTGGTGGTATGTATGTACAGTCACAGTGGGGACGACGTCCTCAATGCACTTATTGATAAAGCCAGTGACTGATGTGGTGTATTCCTCAATGTCAACGGAGGAATCCCGGAACATGTTCCAGTGTGTGATAGCAAAGCAGTCCTGTAGTTTAGCATCTGCTTCATCTGACCATTTTTTTATAGACCGAGTCACTGGGGCTTCCTGCTTTAATTTTTGCTTGTAAGCAGGAATTAGGAGGATAGAGTTGTGGTCGGATTTACCAAATGGAGGGCGAGGGAGAGCTTTGTACGTGTCTGTGTGTGGAGTACAGTTGATCTAGATTTTTTTTCCCACTGGTTGCACATTTAACATGTTGATAGAGTTTTGTAGAACTGATTTAAGTTTCCCTGCATTAAAGTCTCCGGCCACTAGGAGCGCCGCCTCTGGGTGAGTGGTTTCCTGTTTTCTTATTTCCTTATACAGCTGACTGAGTGCGGTCTTAGTGCCAGCATCTGTCTGTGGTGGTAAATAAACAGCCACGAAAAGTATAGCTGAAAATTATAGACAGGATGTTCATTTAGTTGGCCATCCTAAAATCACAGACCACATACACACTATTGGTGGCCCACCCCTTTTAAACAGAATTAAAATGTCGCTCACCCTGGGTTTAATTTCTGTGTGTGACTGACCTCAGCCTCTAAGTGCTCTGAGGCCTGACTGGGGGAACATGCATACTTTAACAGTAGAACACAAGTGTAAAGGATGGAGAACAAGAAAGGAAGATAAGACAGGAAGGCATGAAAACTGCATCAGGCAGGTGGCAGGCAGCCAACACAGAGAGGAGGACCTTAATGATTTAAGAGGCTGAGGAGATGAATAATAGAAGACTCCCTCCATCCCTGCGTCCCACTCTTCCTCTCCCTGCGTCCCGCTCTTCCTCTCTCACTGTGTCCCTCTCTCCCTGTTTTCCTCTCTCCCTCTCTCCCTGCGTCCCTCTCTCCCTGTGTCCCTCTCTCCCTGCATCCCCCTCTCCCTGCGTCCCGCTCTCCCTGCGTCCCGCTCTCCCTGCGTCCCGCTCTCCCTGCGTCCCTCTCTTCCTCTCTCCCTGCGTCCCGCTCTTCCTCTCTCCCTGCGTCCCGCTCTTCCTCTCTCCCTGCGTCCCTCTCTCCCTGCGTCCCTCTCTCCATTTTCCTGTCCCTCACTCCCTCCCTGCGTTCCCCTCTCCCTCCCTCCCTCTCTCTCCCTGCATTCCTCTCTCTCTCCTTCTTCCTTGTTCTCTGCTGTCACAACAGAGGGAGATCTGACCAGCAGGGGGAGCCCTCCTCGAGCGATCCTCTCCCCTTCACTCCTTCAACTGTGTGTTTGTGTTCTTGTGTGCATGTTGTGTGTGTGTTTGTCTTTGTGCATGAGTGTACATATGCACATCTCTCTACTTGTGTGTTATGTGGTACAAAGATATTATGCAGCATCTCCTCCTTGCTGCTCCTAATGTTTACCTTTACCCCCCACACCATTCTACATGTGACCTCAACAACTGCCCACCCCACACCATTCTACATCTGACCTCAACAACTGCCATCCCCACGCCTTTCTCCATGTAACCTCAACAACTGCCCCTACACACCTTTCTCCATGTAACCTCAACAACTGCCCCCCCCCACACCTTTCTCCATGTAACCTCAACAACTGCCCCCCCACACCTTTCTCCATGTAACCTCAACAACTGCCCCCCCCACACCTTTCTCCATGTAACCTCAACAACTGCCCCCCACACCTTTCTCCATGTAACCTCAACAACTGCCCCGCCCTCCACATCGCCTCTCACCCGATCGGCAGGTAGTGAAGTCCTGACGTCGGGTAATGATGACCTAATTTAATTTCAGCGCTGACGTCAGGAGGTTTTCAATTACCTGTGATCACTCATCTTTCTCTCTCCTCTCTCCCTTTTTGTCTCTTTCCCTCACCCTCACTCTCCATCTCTCTTTCTTCTGTCCATCTCTTTCTCTCTCCTACAGAACAGAGCTCTGATGGGCAATATAACCAGGTTGTGTGACACGGCCATCGCTCTAGAGTCCTTCAGAGGCTCAGAGAGAGAGACCAACCCCCTGTACAAAGATTACCACGGTAACCCCCCCCCCCACACACACAGGGCCAGTGCATAAGGAGAAGGTGTGTGTGTGCGAGAGAGAGAGAGAGAGAGAGAGAGAGATTGTGGAGGCTGGTCGGCTCGGCAGGCATACCCCTCACAGGGCAGCCCAGGCTGTCAGGGCCTGTTAGTGGGCTGCTGCTCAATCAGACGTGCTCCTCACTAGACAGGCCGGGGGGGATTCAGCTGCCACGCCGCACTCGCCCCTCTCACCCCCCAGCAGAGCTCCTCTCTCCCACCCTCCCTCCACACACATACAACCCCAGTCCCATATACCCCTGAGGCCTGGTGTAGAGCGGAGTGGACCAATGCTGGGGAATCCATATTCTTCACCATCACTCTCTCCATCTTTTTCTCTGTCCACTCCTCTCTCCATAGATGGTTTAGTCTGCTCTGACATGGAGGATGACAGTCTGAGAGGGGGAAGAGGAAGGAGATATATATTTATATATATATATATAAGCATCCCTCTATCCCTCTCTCATATACACATTCCCTCTCTCCATCACTCCCTCACACACTCTCTCTCTCCCTCCCTCGTACACACGTTCCCTCTCTCCATCACTCCCTCACTCTCTCTCTCCCACACATAAAGGTCAGTTTAAGAGATGGAGGTATTTTTAGTCATGCCTCTCTCTTGCTCCCTTGATCTTTTCCTCTGGTTTATTGCTCTCCTCATTTCCTCTGGTTTATTCCCCTTCTCCTCTCTTCCTTTCCTCTGGTCATTCCCCTTCTCTTTTCCTCTGGTCATTCCCCTTCTCCTTTCCTCTGGTTATTCCCCTTCTCCTCTCCCCCTTTCCTCTGGTTTATTCCCCCTCTCCTCTCCCCCTTTCCTCTGGTTTATTCCCCCTCTCCTCTCCCCCTTTCCTCTGGTTCATTCCCCCTCTCCTCTCCCCCTTTCCTCTGGTTTATTCCCCCTCTCCTCTCCCCTTTCCTCTGGTTTATTGCCCCTTTCCTCTGGTTTATTCCCCCTCCCCCTCTCCTCTGGTTTATTCCCCCTCTCCTCTGGTTTATTCCCCCTATCCTCTGGTTTATTCCCCCTCTCCTCTACCCTTTCCTCTGCTTTATTCCCCCTTTCCTCTGGTTTATTCCCCCTCTCCTCTGGTTTATTCCCCCTCTCCTCTGGTTTATTCCCCCTTTCCTCTGGTTTATTCCCCCTCTCCTCTGGTTTATTCCCCCTCTGGTTTATTTCCTCTCCTCTGGTTTATTCCCCCTTTCCTCTGGTTTATTCCCCCTCTCCTCTGGTTTATTCCCCCTCTTCTCCGGTTTATTCCCCCTCTCCTCTGGTTTATTCCCTCTTTCCTCTGGTTCATTCCCCTTCTCCTCTGGTTTTTATTCCCCCTTTCCTCTGGTTTATTCCCCCCTCTGGTTTATTCCTCTCCTCTCCCCCTTTCCTCTGGTTTATTCCCCCTTTCCTCTGGTTTATTCCCCCTTTCCTCTGGTTTATTCCCCCCTCCTCCTTTATTCCCCTTTCCTCTGGTTTATTCCCCCTTTCCTCTGGTTTATTCCCCCCCCTGGTTTATTCTCCTCTCTGGTTTATTCCCCTTTTCTCCTCTGGTTTATTCCCCCTTCCCTCTCCTCTGGTTTATTCCCCTTTCCTCTGGTTTATTCCCCCTTTCCTTTCCTCTGGTTTATTCCCCTTCTCCTCTGGTTTATTCCCCCTTTCCTCTGGTTTATTCCCCTTTCCTCTGGTTTATTCCCCCTCTCCTCTGGTTTATTCCTCTACCCTCTCCTCTGGTTTATTCCCCTCTCTCCTCTGGTTTATTCTGGTTTATTCCCCATCTCCTCTAGTTTATTCCCCTTCTCCTTTCCTCTGTTTTATTCCCCTTCTCCTTTCCTCTGGTTTATTCCCCCTTTCCTCTGGTTTATTCCTCTACCCTCTCCTCTGGTTTATTCCTCTACCCTCTCCTCTGGTTTATTCCTCTACCCTCTCCTCTGGTTTATTCCCCATCTCCTCTGGTTTATTCCCCCTCTCCTCTGGTTTATTACCCCTCTCCTATGCTTTATTACCCCTCTCCTATGGTTTATTCCCCCTCTCCTCTGGTTTATTCCCCCTCTCCTCTGGTTTATTCCCCCTCTCTTCTGGTTTATTTCTTTCCTCTGGTTCATTCCCCCTCTCCTCTCCCCCTTTCCTCTGGTTTATTCCCCCTTTCCTCTCCTCTGGTTTATTCCCCCTTTCCTCTCCTCTGGTTTATTCCCCTTTCCTCTGGTTTATTCCCCCTTTCCTTTCATCTGGTTTATTCCCCTTCTCCTCTGGTTTATTCCCCCTCTCCTCTGGTTTATTCCTCCTTTCCTCTCCTCTGGTTTATTCCCCCTCTCCCCTCCCCCTTTCTTCTGGTTTATTCCCCCTGTCCTCTGGTTTATTCCCCCTCTCCTCCCCCTCTCCTCTGGTTTATTCCCCCTCTCCTCTGGTTTATTCCCCCTCTCCTCTGGTTTATTCCCTCTTTCCTCTGGTTTATTCCCCCTCTCCTCTGGTTTATTCCCCCTCTCCTCTGGTTTATTCCCCTTCTCCTTTCCTCTGGTTTATTCCCCCTCTCCTCTGGTTTATTCCCCTTCTCCTTTCCTCTGGTTTATTCCCCTTCTCCTCTCCTCTGGTTTATTCCCCTTATCCTCTCCTCTGGTTTATTCCCCTTCTCCTCTCCTCTGGTTTATTCCCCCTCTCCTCTGGTTTATTCCCCTTCTCCTCTCCTCTGGTTTATTCCCACTCACCTCTGGTTTATTCCCCCTCACCTCTGGTTTATTCCCCCTCTCCTCTGGTTTATTCCCCTTCTCCTCTCCTCTGGTTTATTCCCCCTCACCTCTGGCTTATTCCCCCTCTCCTCTGGTTTATTCCTCATTTCCTTTGGTTTATTCCCCCTTTCCTCTGTCTGGTTAGTCAGCCCTAGTTGAGACAGATGAAGAATGATTAAGTGGCATCTTTTAGTTTCTCCTCTAACACAATGTTTTCTTTACATGCTGACATGTCCCACGTCCCTAACCTGTCCCACGTCCCTAACCTGTCCCACTGACCGCTATTGTTTTGCTTTGTGTTCACACACCGCACAATGATACGGTTTAATATAATACACAGCTGAGGGTTGAATCTCTCTGTTAGAAAGATGTTGATCTGATATTTAACTATACTGGTAGTATTTGACCTATATCAAAATATACATCCTCTGTTTAAGAATTTGCAAATGTGTGTTCATTGTGTGTTTTGTGTGTGTGCGTTTTGTAGCAGCAGTTCAGGGCTGCTCAAAGCATGCTGGGATGCCTGTCACAGCGAATCAGGCGATAGGAAATCACCCAAGTGCACGGAGGAGAGAACTCACCATCCCCCTCTCTTTCTCCATCTATTCTCTCTCTCTCTCTCTCTCTCTCTCTCTCTCTCTCTCTTCTCCTTCTTTTGTACCATCCCCCTCTCTTTCTCCATCTATTCCTCTCTCTCTCTCTCTCTCCTCTCTCTCTTTCTCTCTCTCTCTCTTCTCCTTCTTTTGTACCATCCCTGCCTCTGCTTTCCAGTTTTATGAAATGTCACTTTACGGAGGGGGGGAGAATTTCTTAAGGTCTCTTCCTATGAAAAGTGAACCTATTTATTATATTATGTATAGCAAGCCCTACAGCACACACACACACACACACACACACACACACACACACACACACACACACACACACACACACACACACACACACACACACACACACACACAGTCATTACAGCCTGCCGGTCTTCCTTCCTGAAATAAGAACTCAATTAGTTTGTCCCCTGGAATAGAAGTCCCTGTTTATCTTGTTCTGCCTCATTACTTGAGTATAATCACAACATTTTGCCTGAGTGCTTCAAGTGCTGAATCTTGCAGCTCCTGATTGGAAGGGAGGATAGAGTGAGGGAAGGAGAGAGGGAAACATGGAGGGCGAAGGAACCTGTCTCCTGAGCTCCCTCCTAATAAGTCTATGAGGGCCTGGCACATAACTGGCGATTACAACTCCTTTGGTGCGTGAGGGGTGCATCTCAATAGTCTATAGTGACTTCCTCTTCCCATGTCCATGCCTTCATCTGATCTGAAAATATAAGATAGGTTTAAGGATGGTGGTGAATGCCTTCCACGTATAACCTGTTCACAATCCACTTTGTTTCCACATCAGTGCAGAGAAAGGAAAGGAGACAATTGAGGAAGCCACTTTGACTATTGAGATGCACCCATGGATGATGTGTACTTTGTCCTTTATCCAAATTGGTTTCCTCCTGCCCTCTTCTCTCCCAGGTCTGCTAGATGTACGTCAGCTGCCCTATCTGAACTGCCTGGTGTGTGATCTGCCCGACAACAAGGACCTGGCCTTTAAACTCAAGAGGAAGCAGTTCACCATTGAGGTAGGCCTCTGCCACCACAACAACCCGCTCGAGCGTGTGGTTACGTAATCTAGCAAACAAACAAGTGTCATATCCTGTTATCTTTTCATACGCTTTCTCTCGTACTCTTTCACACACTCTGTCTTTCACACACTCTGTCTTTCACACACTCTGTCTTTCACACACTCTGTCTTTCACACACGCTGTCTTTCACACACGCTGTCTTTCACACACGCTGTCTTTCACACACTGTGTCTTTCACACACGCTGTCTTTCACACACGCTGTCTTTCACACGCTGTCTTTCACACACGCTGTCTTTCACACACGCTGTCTTTCACACACGCTGTCTTTCACACACGCTGTCTTTCAAATATACACATTCAGGCACATACTCATACACACAGAGAAAAAGCACATTATCTCAACAGCCAAATCATATTATAATTTTAATGAAAGTGTTAACTTATTACAGATCTCCATTGAGAACAGAAGTAATGATTTATTTAAAACTTTGTGCATTTAATTTCTTCTGCATTCTTCCTGTCTACAGCATGTTTCACAGTACGTGCTGATGGTTATTTTGAATTGTCTCTGGTGTTAGCCTCGCTTCACTAGTCTCTGTTAAAACCTCTTGAGTGTAGGGGGCAGTATTTTGATGTTTGGATGAAAAACATACCCAAATTAAACTGCCTATTTCTCAGGGTCAGAATCTAGAATATGCATATAATTGTCCGATTAGGATAGAAAACACTCTAAAGTTTTCAAAACTGTCAAAATATGGTCTGTGAGTATAACAGAACTGATATTACAGGTGAAAACCTGAGGTAAATCAAACCAGGAAGTGGCCTCTATTTTGAAAGCTCCATGTTCCATAGCCTGCCTTCGCTCCATTTAAAGGGATATCAACCAGATTCCTTTCCCTATGGCTTCCCCATGGTGTGAACAGTCTTTAGACATAGTTTCAGGCTTTTATTTTGAAAAATGAGCGAGAAAAATCACATTGCGTCATTGCATGGCTGGGTGCCTGCAGCGTTTTGTATGTGCAACAGCTTGGAGTATCCATTTTCTCTCTCTCTCTCGCTCTCGCTCTCTCTCTCGCTCTCAAGAAGCTACATTCCCGGTTGATATATTATCGATTATATATTGTAAACACAACCTGAGGATTGATTATAAAAAACGTTTGACATGTTTCTGCGATCATTACGGATACTATTTTGAATTTTCGTCTGTGATGTTGTGACCGCTCGAGCCTGTTGATTTCTGAACATAACGCACCAACCAAATTGAGGTATTTTGGATATAAAATAATCTTTATGGAACAAAAGGAACATTTATTGTGTAACTGGGAGTCTCGTGAGTGCAAACATCCGAAGATCATCAAAGGTAAGCGATTTATTGCTTTTCTGACTTTCGTGACCAATTTACTTGGCTGCTAGCTATTTGTAATATTTTGTCTTCTGAGAGAGATGTGCTAACATTAACGCTTGGTATGTTTTCGCCGAAAAGCTTTATTGAAATCTGACATGCCAGGTGGATTAACAACAAGCTAAGCTCTGTTTTGCTATATTGCACTTTTGATTTCATGAAAATTAAATAATTTTAGTGCTTTAATTTGAATTTGGCGCTCTGCAATTCAGCGGTGATTGACGAAAATGATCCCGCTAACGGGGTGGGTGCATCAAGAGGTTTGAACTTTCTCCAGCTGTCGGTTGGCAATGAGAAAGGTGAAACTATAGATACACCAGTGTTGTCACCTACTGCCAAGCAACTTCAAAGGTACCAGAGAAGAAACAGCTCATGAACAGGAGATGAGGAAAGACTATTGTGTTCTGGAGTACTTTAGTTACTAAGGACTTTTATCACACCCCTATGACACCTACTTCCTGTTATTGTTGAGTACTTGAGTTACTGTGGGCCTTTATCACGCCCTATGGCACCTACTTCCTGTTATTGTTGAGTACTTTTGTTACTATAGTATGGAATGTGTGGATAGTGCAGTGTATATGCCTGTACATCTGATGAGATAACACCTGCCAGACCCTGGTATAATTAAGTTAAATCTTGGGACTGTCAAGCACTGTGATGGCTCTGTTTCCGCATTGGTACACACCTCCGTCACTAGACTGACCTAGTACAGAATCTGTCATTTTCACTCTCTATTGTAGATATTCAGTGTCCTGACTGAGCTCTCCTGACATTAAAGGTTTGACTATGCAAATTCAACCCTTCCCTGACCCTCTGGCTTCTCTAGCCAGCCCCTCCATTAAGGCGCTCTGTGTCTGTCTCCTCCCTCGCTTTTCTCCCTCCTCAGACCCCGCCAATCCAAGTACTCAAGTGCAGCTGCCCTCCCCTCTTGCCCTTGCCTTTATCCGTCGCGCGCGCACGCACGCGCACACACGCACACACACAGATTCACTCTCCTTCCCTGTAATCCATCTCTGTGGCTCTTCTCTCCAGATGAAGGGCCTCTCCTCTGTCAAACTCATCAGTGTCCCTCATTACTGTATCATTATCTTATTATTAACTTATCATACGCTGGCCTTGTAGTGGTTAATCAGGGAGTTATCGTCTCTGGTAGGAGGAGAGGGGGAGAGGAGGGACTTCCACTCTTTATACTTACCCTTTATCACCCTCTCACCTCCCTCTCACCTCCCTCTCTCCTCCCCTCTCTCCTCCCCTCTCTCCTCCCCTCTCTCCTCCCCTCTCTCCTCCCCTCTCTCTCACCCCCTCTTCCTCCTTTCTCTCCTCCCTTTCCTCCTCTCCTCTTCTCCCTCTGAAAAGCAGTCTCCAGTGTAGATTTATAAGGTCCATAAAAGTCAAGGTGGTTATTCTGAACGGCCTTTTAATTCCCCTCCATAGTGGAGCTGTATGTCTGCTGGGCTCCTCCCTGAGCCTTGGTGGGACTGGGTGATGTTGTACTGCTGCATACTGTCTGTGAGGGACAGGCTTTGTGTGGGGTTGTCTTGGGAATGACAGGCAGCACTCTTAATAAAAGTAAGACATGGAGTAGAAAAGAGAGGGAGAGGAAAGAGGTCAAGTCAAACTGGCTACAACACATGTTGACATAAGCGAGCACACAATATGAAATGCCAATCGAATTCCCTGGTGGTGATCTGTATTGTGTGTGGAGGGAACTTCCTGGTGGTGATCTGTATTGTGTGTGTGGAGGGAACTTCCTGGTGGTGATCTGTATTGTGTGTGGAGGGAATTCCCTGGTGGTGATCTGTATTGTGTGTGGAGGGAACTTCCTGGTGGTGATCTGTATTGTGTGTGGAGGGAATTTCCTGGTGGTGATCTGTATTGTGTGTGGAGGGAATTTCCTGGTGGTGATCTGTATTGTGTGTGTGGAGGGAACTTCCTGGTGGTGATCTGTATTGTGTGTGGAGGGAATTTCCTGGTGGTGATCTGTATTGTGTGTGGAGGGAATTTCCTGGTGGTGATCTGTATTGTGTGTGTGTGTGGAGGAAATTTCCAGAGTATCTCTCATGACGTCACCAGTCGCCCATCAAACCAATCAAACATTTATTTAACCTTTATTTAAATAGGGAAGTCAGTTAAGAACAAATTCTTATTTACAATGACGCTCTACACCGGCCAAACTCGTACGACACTGGGACAATTGTGCGCCGCCCTATGGGACTCCCAATCACAGCCGGTTGTGATACAGCCTGGATCTCACATGCCAATCAGCCGTTGTATCCCATTGTTACGTAATGCTCTGCACTCTCTCAATGCTGTGATTGGTGCTTGGCATTCTGGGTAATGCATGGTGGGGGTGCGGCGGCCATTTCTGCTGAGTCACTGCCTCGCCCCAGGTGTGTGCATGTCTGTGTTTACCTTTGCGTTCCGTCTGCGTGTCTCGGCGTGGCTGTGACCCGTTGGACAACTGTCCCAGAGGGATGTTGATTGGCATGTGAGATAGCAATGAGATTCCCTCCCAGCCCTGTGTGACGTCCCACACCGAGCCAACTAATCACTCCAGGACACGTCCGCCCCGGGCGGCATCTCAGCCTCTTTCTCTACCTCTACCTGCATCTCTGGCTCTCTCTCCCTCTGTCACTCTCCTTCAACTATTCATCTCTCCTTCAACTATTCATCTGTCGATCTCTCTAGTGGTGTCTCTCCTTCTCTACCTTCAACTATTCATCTTTCTGTCTATCTCTAGTGATGTCTCTCCTTCTCCACCTTCAACTATTCATCTTTCTGTCTATCTCTATGGTGTCTCTCCTTCTCTACCTTCAACTATTCATGTCTATCTCTAGTGGTGTCTCTCCTTCTCTACCTTCAGCTATTCATCTGTCTATCTCTAGTGGTGTCTCTCCTTCTTTACCTTCAACTATTCATCTGTCTATCTCTAGTGGTGTCTCTCCTTCTCTACCTGCAACTATTAATCTGTCAATCTCTAGTGGTGTCTCTCCTTCTCTACCTTCAACTATTCATCTGTCGATCTCTCTAGTGGTGTCTCTCCTTCTCCACCTTCAACTATTCATCTGTTTGTTTTTCTAGTGGTGTCTCTCTCATGCTGTCCTCTCTCTCTTTCCTTTCTATTTTTCTCTCGCTCTTAGTTTCTGATGGACAACGATGACAGGTGATTGACAGCTCTAGATCAGACAGGATAGCAACAGCGACACATAACGACCTCACAAAGCAAAGGAGCTCTGAGTAACGTTAGAAACTGCAACTCACGTTTCAACCAGCTTGCACTTCGGGAACGCGGAAATATGGTTTTATGTTCACACAGAGAGATAGAGTACACCACCATGCCAAACAATTATCCCTTTTATACCAAGACAAAATCCTGCAGTCTTTACTATACCATTGTCTTTATATGAGTGGACCTGCTAACCTCTGTGACTGGGCCTATACTTCCTAAACCCTATGTAGATTGGGATAAATTGCATTTCAATTCAGTAAGTTCAGGAAGTAAACTGGATTTTAGTTTACTACCTAAATTGACTGCATTGAAAGGAGTTGACCCCAGCCCTGATGTTTACCCTATAGCTGAACCCTATATAAACTGGAACATAACCCCTAGTCTGGACAGACTGACCTACACTCGTTGTCATGGTGGTTTGACAGGTTCCGTGATAAGGTTGCCGTGGCTAAAATCGTAGTCCTGAAAAGTTCAGGTGTCAGTTGACGGACGGTCATTACCCACAATGCCTTAGGGCAGAATTAACCCATGTCTGAGCAGGTAGATGGCTAGGTGTTAAGACCAGATTAACACACAGTCACAGGGAAAACACACTCACATACACTTGTGGTGTGACACGCAGATACATATTTACACAGTGACACAGACAAAAACAAACACACCTACAAATAGTGTGCATTCTCGGTCATACTTTACTCATACTTGAAACACGCTCACACACTTGTCAGTCATTCAGTTTCACAATGAAGGCTGCTCACCTCACCTGACGAAGCTCTGTAGAATGTGAGTCTCCTTACCCTGCTGTGACCCCTCAGACTGATGGATAACCCCCCCGGTGAGGTACTGTGGTGCCATGGCAGGGTAAGAGGTCAGGGGTCAGCTGTAGTATGAGACTAGGGGATGTATGTCAAATTAGTCCCCTCCTAGAGAGGTGAGACAGGCCGATCCTCTGTGATGTCTGTCTGTCTGTCAGCTAGGTGTGGAGGAGTAATAAATGGTGATGAGAGGAAGCTGAAGATGAGACGGTGGACCCCAGAGGGGTGGGAGAGCAGGCTAATGTCTCATAGCATGTCCTCAAAACGTCTTCAAGACAACACCTTATTGGTCTACCCCCCACAAGAGTACCCCACCAGAGTATGTGAGTGGCGTTTAGCGTTTGGAAATCCAGCTCATGGAGCGGTGCTTGCATACCACTCCGGCACTCCACGTCCTTTCCAACCGCTCCTCACTCACAGGAAACCCAACTGACGCTCCAAATTGGCTCCATTGGTTAATCAGAGTTTAACCAACACCCATCTGTTGTGACGACTTGGACCTACCGTTTAACCAACACCCATCTGTTGTGACGACCTGGACCTACCGTTTAACCAACACCCATCTGTTGTGACGACCTGGACCTACCATTTAACCAACACCCATCTGTTGTGACGACCTGGACCTACCGTTTAACCAACACCCATCTGTTGTGACGACTTGGACCTACCGTTTAACCAACACCCATCTGTTGTGACGACCTGGACCTACCGTTTAACCAACACCCATCTGTTGTGACGACTTGGACCTACCATTTAACCAACACCCATCTGTTGTGACGACCTGGACCTACCGTTTAACCAACACCCATCTGTTGTGACGACTTGGACCTACCATTTAACCAACACCCATCTGTTGTAACGACCTGGACCTACCATTTAACCAACACCCATCTGTTGTGACGACTTGGACCTACCATTTAACCAACATCCATCTGTTGTGACGACTTGGACCTACCATTTAACCAACACCCATCTGGTGTGACGACTTGGACCTACCATTTGGTTTTCAGGTATTGAAACCAAACCATATGATTTGAATGAAAAGTATTTAAATAAACTACAGGAAAAGGTGACTGTAAGAAGCTCTCATCATTTCAAAAAGTTCACATGTCATATTAAACAGCATATAAACACTCTAAATAGGTTACATGTCATATTAAACAGCATATAAACACTCTAAATAGGTTACATGTCATATTAAACAGCATATAAACACTCTAAATAGGTTACATGTCATATTAAACAGCATTTAAACATTCTAAATAGGTTACATGTCATATTAAACAGCATATAAACACTCTAAATAGGTTACATGTCATATTAAACAGCATATAAACACTCTAAATAGGTTACATGTCATATTAAACAGCATTTAAACATTCTAAATAGGTTACATGTCATATTAAACAACATATAAACACTCTAAATAGTTTTTTTTTTAAATATTTTTTTATTTTACCTTTATCTAACTAGGCAAGTCAGTTAAGAACAAATTCTTATTTTCAATGACGGCCTAGGAACAGTGGGTTAACTGCCTGTCCAGGGGCAGAACGACAGATTTGTACCTCGTCAGCTCAGGGATTTGAACTTGCAACCTTCCAGTTACTAGTCCAACACTCTAACCACTAGGCCACCCTGCTACCCCACATGTCATATTAAACAGCATATAAACACCCTAAATAGGTCACATGTCATATTAAACCGATGATCAATGATGGCCTATTGAATAGATAATAAAACAAAAATGATCAAAACTTTTAAGAGATCTGATTTTGTGTTTATAAATACTTTGCTACAATGACACTTAGCTTGCTACCCACCTCCTTCCTTTCTGTTAGCATGTCCATGTAGTAAGTACACATCATGCTTTTTGGATCAGCCTTTTCAGATTCCACAATGATTCTTTAGTTGTGGACACTACATCACCACACTCCCTCTCTTTAGTTGTGGACACTACATCACCACACTCCCTCTCTTTAGTTGTGGACACTACATCACCACACTCCCTCTCTTTAGTTGTGGACACTACATCACCACACTCCCTCTCTTTAGTTGTGGACACTACATCAACACACTCCCTCTCTTTAGTTGTGGACACTACATCACCACACTCCCTCTCTTTAGTTGTGGACACTACATCACCACACTCCCTCTCTTTAGTTGTGGTCACTACATCAACACACTCCCTCTCTTTAGTTGTGGACACTACATCAACACACTCCCTCTCTTGCTCTTGGTCCTCATCTTTGTAAGTCACCTTGTTTTAGCACCTGTGTGTTTTATCAGTTTCTTAATGAAAATATTTAGTGAACTCCATGACAGTAGCTAAAGCAAGGGGCTGTAGCAGCACACACGTAGACATCAAATGCATGCTGGGCCTGGGCATGCCTTGAGGAAGTGAGCACTAATGGCCGACGCTCCAGCCTTTGGGGAAACTCCCTCCACGCTCCAGTCAAATTGGGCACGCTCTGCTCCTTGTTCTGCTCCGCTCACATGCTCTGCCCCCTACCCCTCTACCCCCGCCCCCCTGTATAAGGCTGTGGGTGCCGAGGGAGGAGTGTTAATGGACATATGTGAAGAGCGGAGCTGAGCGATGGGGAAGGAGAAGAGGGGGGTGAGGTGGAAGCAGAGAGGAGCTGTTAAGTGATTTTGAGGTCAGGTCTAATTAAAATGAGGGATCCTCAGAGGCTCTAAACAGAGAGAGGGAGGGAGACTTAGTGAATGTTTGAGTTTGTTTGTATTCCATGTCTGAGTACCCATCTGTGTGTTTCTATGCATGTGTGTTAGGTTATGCATGGTGGTAGTAGTAAAGCTCCCATTGAGGAGAGCTGAGCCTGATAGACTGTAGTGTACAACTGGGTCATTCAATATTGACTCCAATAGACTACACTCAGTATGACATTCACAGTAGAATGTAGTCCTGCCAAGACACAGGAAGTAAATAAAACACCAATTGATGACTCATTTTCATGCAGGTATTCTAAAAATCTGCATAAAAACCATTTGGGCATTTTCCCACGAGGTGTTTCCATCAAATGGACCTACATGTACATTTACATTTAAGTCATTTAGCAGACGCTCTTATCCAGAGCGACTTACAAATTGGTGAATTCACCTTCTGACATCCAGTGGAACAGCCACTTTACAATAGTGCATCTAAATCATTTAAGGGGGGGGGTGAGAAGGATTACTTATCCTATCCTAGGTATTCCTTGAAGAGGTGGGGTTTCAGGTGTCTCCGGAAGGTGGTGATTGACTCCGCTGTCCTGGCGTCGTGAGGGAGTTTGTTCCACCATTGGGGGGCCAGAGCAGCGAACAGTTTTGACTGGGCTGAGCGGGAACTGTACTTCCTCAGTGGTAGGGAGGCGAGCAGGCCAGAGGTGGATGAACGCAGTGCCCTTGTTTGGGTGTAGGGCCTGATCAGAGCCTGGAGGTACTGCGGTGCCGTTCCCCTCACAGCTCCGTAGGCAAGCACCATGGTCTTGTAGCGGATGCGAGCTTCAACTGGAAGCCAGTGGAGAGAGCGGAGGAGCGGGGTGACGTGAGAGAACTTGGGAAGGTTGAACACCAGACGGGCTGCGGCGTTCTGGATGAGTTGTAGGGGTTTAATGGCACAGGCAGGGAGCCCAGCCAACAGCGAGTTGCAGTAATCCAGACGGGAGATGACAAGTGCCTGGATTAGGACCTGCGCCGCTTCCTGTGTGAGGCAGGGTCGTACTCTGCGGATGTTGTAGAGCATGAACCTACAGGAACGGGCCACCGCCATGATGTTAGTTGAGAACGACAGGGTGTTGTCCAGGATCACGCCAAGGTTCTTAGCGCTCTGGGAGGAGGACACAATGGAGTTGTCAACCGTGATGGCGAGATCATGGAACGGGCAGTCCTTCCCCGGGAGGAAGAGCAGCTCCGTCTTGCCGAGGTTCAGCTTCAGGTGGTGATCCGTCATCCACACTGATATGTCTGCCAGACATGCAGAGATGCGATTCGCCACCTGGTCATCAGAAGGGGGAAAGGAGAAGATTAATTGTGTGTCGTCTGCATAGCAATGATAGGAGAGACCATGTGAGGTTATGACAGAGCCAAGTGACTTGGTGTATAGCGAGAATAGGAGAGGGCCTAGAACAGAGCCCTGGGGGACACCAGTGGTGAGAGCGCGTGGCGAGGAGACAGATTCTCGCCACGCCACCTGGTAGGAGCGACCTGTCAGGTAGGACGCAATCCAAGCGTGGGCCGCGCCGGAGATGCCCAACTCGGAGAGGGTGGAGAGGAGGATCTGATTGTTCACAGTATCGAAGGCAGCCGATAGGTCTAGAAGGATGAGAGCAGAGGAGAGAGAGTTAGCTTTAGCAGTGCGGAGCACCTCCGTGATACAGAGAAGAGCAGTCTCAGTTGAATGACTAGTCTTGAAACCTGACTGATTTGGATCAAGAAGGTCATTCTGAGAGAGATAGCGGGAGAGCTGGCCAAGGACGGCACGTTCAAGAGTTTTGGAGAGAAAAGAAAGAAGGGATACTGGTCTGTAGTTGTTGACATCGGAGGGATCGAGTGTAGGTTTTTTCAGAAGGGGTGCAACTCTCGCTCTCTTGAAGACGGAAGGGACGTAGCCAGCGGTCAGGGATGAGTTGATGAGCGAGGTGAGGTAAGGGAGAAGGTCTCCGGAAATGGTCTGGAGAAGAGAGGAGGGGATAGGGTCAAGCGGGCAGGTTGTTGGGCGGCCGGCCGTCACAAGAAGCGAGATTTCATCTGGAGAGAGAGGGGAGAAAGAGGTCAGAGCACAGGGTAGGGCAGTGTGAGCAGAACCAGCGGTGTCGTTTGACTTAGCAAACGAGGATCGGATGTCGTCGACCTTCTTTTCAAAATGGTTGACGAAGTCATCTGCAGAGAGGGAGGAGGATTCAGGAGGGAGGAGAAGGTGGCAAGGAGCTTCCTAGGGTTAGAGGCAGATGCTTGGAATTTAGAGTGGTAGAAAGTGGCTTTAGCAGCAGAGACAGAGGAGGAAAATGTAGAGAGGAGGGAGTGAAAGGATGCCAGGTCCGCAGGGAGGCGAGTTTTCCTCCATTTCCGCTCGGCTGCCCGGAGCCCTGTTCTGTGAGCTCGCAATGAGTCGTCGAGCCACGGAGCGGGAGGGGAGGACCGAGCCGGCCTGGAGGATAGGGGACATAGAGAGTCAAAGGATGCAGAAAGGGAAGAGAGGAGGGTTGAGGAGGCAGAATCAGGAGATAGGTTGGAGAAGGTATGAGCAGAGGGAAGAGATGATAGGATGGAAGAGGAGAGAGTAGCGGGGGAGAGAGAGCGAAGGTTGGGACGGCGCGATACCATCCGAGTAGGGGCAGTGTGGGAAGTGTTGGATGAGAGCGAGAGGGAAAAGGATACAAGGTAGTGGTCGGAGACTTGGAGGGGAGTTGCAATGAGGTTAGTGGAAGAACAGCATCTAGTAAAGATGAGGTCGAGCGTATTGCCTGCCTTGTGAGTAGGGGGAAGGTGAGAGGGTGAGGTCAAAAGAGGAGAGGAGTGGAAAGAAGGAGGCAGAGAGGAATGAGTAAAAGGTAGACGTGGGGAGGTTAAAGTCGCCCAGGACTGTGAGAGGTGAGCCGTCCTCAGGAAAGGAGCTTATCAAGGCATCAAGCTCATTGATGAACTCTCCGAGGGAACCTGGAGGGCGATAAATGATAAGGATGTTAAGCTTGAAAGGGCTGGTAACTGTGACAGCATGGAATTCAAAGGAGGCGATAGACAGATGGGTAAGGGGAGAAAGAGAGAATGACCACTTGGGAGAGATGAGGATCCCGGTGCCACCACCCCGCTGACCAGAAGCTCTCGGGGTGTGCGAGAACACGTGGGCGGACGAAGAGAGAGCAGTAGGAGTAGCAGTGTTATCTGTGGTGATCCATGTTTCCGTCAGTGCCAAGAAGTCGAGGGACTGGAGGGAGGCATAGGCTGAGATGAACTCTGCCTTGTTGGCCGCAGATCGGCAGTTCCAGAGGCTACCGGAGACCTGGAACTCCACGTGGGTCGTGCGCGCTGGGACCACCAGATTAGGGTGGCCGCGGCCACGCGGTGTGGAGCGTTTGTATGGTCTGTGCAGAGAGGAGAGAACAGGGATAGATAGACACATAGTTGACAGGCTACAGAAGAGGCTACCCTAATGCAAAGGAGATTGGAATGACAAGTGGACTACACGTCTCGAATGTTCAGAAAGTTAAGCTTACGTAGCAAGAATCTTATTGACTAAAATGATTGAAATGATACAGTACTGCTGGAGTAGGCTAGCTGGCAGTGGCTGCGTTGTTGACACTACACTAATCACTACACTAATCAAGTCGTTCCGTCAAGTGTAATAGTTTCTACAGTGCTGCTATTCGGGGGCTAGCTGGCTAGCTGGCTAGCTAGCAGTGTTGATTGCGTTACGTTACGTTAAAAGAACAACAGATAAAAGGCTGTGCAGGATGACGTAGTGCACATAAAATGTACTTTATCGCCTACGTTTTCATCTACCGAGTAGCAATCTAAAGTTCAATGCATTTCCATCCATTTTGAACTCTACGGATAGTTTTGTCACAAACTGTTGGGTTAAATAGCAAATGTACCCAATCTGGACTTGGCACAAGCGCTCTAGCCAGCAGATACAGTTTGGGCAGGCTAGTCTACGTGATGAGATTATTCCTGATAATAGAGAGAATATTTGTATTTGTCAATCGGCAGTCAAGCATTGATCATCATGTCACCAGAATAAGACTCTTGATATGTATTGAAAAGTATCAAGATCACAGTGCTCTTTCACCAGCCTGTGAATTTCATCTGTAGCCTAATAAACTGCATGGTTTCCCCAGTCATAATGGGAGAACCACACACACCATATAATCGTGTGACTCCAAGTTTACTTCGATATGATGGTCATTGTATCAATATTTGCTCATAAAGGCGTTACCACCACCATTCCTCGCATAATTAATTTTGCAGACACAAAAAGATCCCACCATGTCGAACGAACAAATTCTCTGTCTGCATTTATAAAATTGTACCGAAACTTCCTGTTTCGATCACAGCTGTCGTGATTTTGATTTTATATATGTGATGATTTTACATAAAATCTATCTAAAACTGCAATACCCTAACATGAAAACACAATGACTCGTCACATTTCCAATACATCTGCCAAAGGAACTATAGCCTGTCTTGGGAGTCACAATCGGATCGGAACGGACTCCTTGAAAAAGAATCCACATAAATAATTCATACTCTTCCTCTACCTCGAAGCACACAGGTCCTGTTGTGTTTTGGGCGAGGTGTGTAGGTGAGTCCGTGGCATGCGGCCGGACCCCTCAGCTGAATACTTACCAATTGGATGTATGTTGTGAATATTCCCCCATCTGCTTTTATGATGCAGTAGGTTGTTATATACAGTATTCTGATAAACAGTGCATTTGAAAAGTATTCAGACCCCTTCCCCTTTTCCACATTTTGTTGCGTTACAGCTTTATTATAAAATTGATTAAATAACAACATATTTCAATATCAATCTCCACACAATACCCCATAATGACAATGCAAAAACAGTTGTTTTTTTACATTTTTGCAAATGTATTAACAATAAAAAACAGATTTTATTTACCTTAGAGAATCTTGTTTTTCATGGTCAGAGTCCTTTAGGTGCCTTTTGGCAAAACACTTTTTGTGGTTCCTACATGATTCCATATGTGTTATTTCATAGTTTTGATGTCTTCACTATTATTCTACAATGTAGAAAATAGATTTAAAAAAAGACTTGAGTAGGTGTCCAAACTTTTGGATGGTACTGTACATCACTTACCGTCTTCCCCCGACAAGGGAACAACAGTATTAGTGTTTGGAGTAGTTGTAATCTAGGCCAGTCAAACTCCAGAAAGAGGATGAGACCGGAATGTTGCCAGACATGCTACCCTACATCCAGACTCCAACACAAAACAACCTTCTCATGAGCAGCAGATATGAAAACAAGATGGTGGGATAATAACCTCGTAAGACGTATGTGCTGCCCTCCTGCCAGACTGTGTAAGGCTGTGCTCTGCCTGAGCTGCCCTGGAAGTGAAGCTGTTGCAGCGGGGAGCAGTGAACCCTTAACAGGGCGCGTATAGCGCTCACCATTCATTACATTACACTGGGCTGGCCCGGCCAGACTCCATTCAGACCAGATTAAACCATCATAGCGATCTTCAACTCGGATTAGGATGAGAGTACAAGTACAACAACCAGGGAGGGGTGGTTGGTTGATTTGGGTGGGGTTGTGTGTGTGTTTGGTGTAGTGATGCTGGGAGACAGGGGACAAGGCTAACTCATAAACACCCCTAAATTAGCATAATGGTAGTGACTAGTAGCTACTGTAGAACCCTGCTGGTGCTTTTAGATTGTGTCTTTGGGATATGGAACGGTTTATTGCTATTTTCTAAGGCTTAAAAAAAATAACACTTTTTTAGTTTTCAAATTTTTCTGCAAGGTCATTAGTGTACAAAAAAGTAAAACATGTTGTTTTAGTTTTCAAATTGGCCCTATGTTGTCAACTCTTCCCTGGGTCATTAGTGTACAAGAGAAAGTAGTGCACTATGTTGTCAACTCTTCCCTGGGTCATTAGTGTACAAGAGAAAGTAGTGAACTATGTTGTCAACTCTTCCCTGGGTCATTAGTGTACAAGAGAAAGTAGTGCACTATGTTGTCAACTCTTCCCTGGGTCATTAGTGTACAAGAGAAAGTAGTGCACTATGTTGTCAACTCTTCCCTGGGTCATTAGTGTACAAGAGAAAGTAGTGAACTATGTTGTCAACTCTTCCCTGGGTCATTAGTGTACAAGAGAAAGTAGTGCACTATGTTGTCAACTCTTCCCTGGGTCATTAGTGTACAAGAGAAAGTAGTGAACTATGTTGTCAACTCTTCCCTGGGTCATTAGTGTACAAGAGAAAGTAACTATGTTGTCAACTCTTCCCTGGGTCATTAGTGTACAAGAGAAAGTAGTGCACTATGTTGTCAACTCTTCCCTGGGTCATTAGTGTACAAGAGAAAGTAGTGCACTATGTTGTCAACTCTTCCCTGGGTCATTAGTGTACAAGAGAAAGTAGTGCACTATGTTGTCAACTCTTCCCTGGGCCATTAGTGTACAAGAGAAAGTAGTGCACTATGTTGTCAACTCTTCCCTGGGTCATTAGTGTACAAGAGAAAGTAGTGCACTATGTTTTCTGTCAATATACCTGTTAAAATAACGGTTCATATGTTTTTTTCTCCAAAGTTTCTCCATTTTCCATAATTATGTTTTCTCAGTTTTATTTTTCCTGGTTTTAGATTTGTTTGGTTTTTCACTTTCAAAATTACAATTGTTCATAGAGAAACAACTAAATGTGATGTTCTGAGTCCATGTGAATGATTACATCACATCTGAAGACCTTAGTTTTCTTCCAGACCTAAAATATAATTAACATTTTTATGGTGTAATACCCCTTTAATCGCACCTCTGGCCCTTTTTAAATGCGCATCTATAGAGTGAGGAATGTGAGTCTAATGTGATGGTTCTGTACTGCTGCTGCTCATTCCATGGCAAAGTTTACTTCCTCATGATCTACTTCTGCCAGGTAAGCCTGCTTTGCAGTTAACATTTAATAGAGACGGTTTTGGGGGAAGTATTTCTGTCAAACAACAAGATGGTCGTCACATCAACAGGCTACACACGGAGTGATGGACAAGCACGCGCACCACCCAGACAGACGGGCAAGTTTTCTGGAAATTGATTGGCAAATATTGTTAGGTTTAGTGGCTAACCAGGGGTGGATAATGTCATTGTTGCGTTGATAAGATAGTAGCTGGGAGCTTTTATTTATGACAATTTGAAGTGGAACATGTGAAAATTGCATGTACTTTGAGAATTGTTTGATGAACTACTCATATGTGGGCCACCTGTTTCGGTCCCCTGGTCTATGGTGGGCTGTTACGTCTCTTAGGGTCCCCTGGTCTATGGTCTGCTGGGTAACGTGTGCTGTTACGTCTCTTAGGGTCCCCTGGTCTATGGTCTGCTGGGTAACGTGGGCTGTTACGTCTCTTAGGGTCCCCTGGTCTATGGTCTGCTGGGTAACGTGGGCTGTTACGTCTCTTAGGGTCCCCTGGTCTATGGTCTGCTGGTTAACGTGGGCTGTTACGCCTCTTAGGGTCCCCTGGTCTATGGTCTGCTGGGTAACGTGGGCTGTTACGTCTCTTAGGGTCCCCTGGTCTATGGTCTGCTGGGTAACGTGGGCTGTTACGTCTCTTAGGGTCCCCTGGTCTATGGTCTGCTGGGTAACGTGGGCTGTTATGTCTCTTAGGGTCCCCTGGTCTATGGTCTGCTGGGTAACGTGGGCTGTTACGTCTCTTAGGGTCCCCTGGTCTATGGTCTGCTGGGTAACGTGGGCTGTTACGTCTCTTAGGGTCCCCTGGTCTATGGTCTGCTGGGTAACGTGGGCTGTTACGTCTCTTAGGGTCCCCTGGTCTATGGTCTGCTGGGTAACGTGGGCTGTTACGTCTCTTAGGGTCCCCTGGTCTATGGTCTGCTGGGTAACGTGGGCTGTTACGTCTCTTAGGGTCCCCTGGTCTATGGTCTGCTGGGTAACGTGGGCTGTTACGTCTCTTAGGGTCCCCTGGTCTATGGTCTGCTGGGTAACGTGGGCTGTTATGTCTCTTAGGGTCCCCTGGTCTATGGTCTGCTGGGTAACGTGGGCTGTTACGTCTCTTAGGGTCCCCTGGTCTATGGTCTGCTGGGTAACGTGGGCTGTTACGTCTCTTAGGGTCCCCTGGTCTATGGTCTGCTGGGTAACGTGGGCTGTTACGTCTCTTAGGGTTCCCTGGTCTATGGTCTGCTGGGTAACGTGGGCTGTTACGTCTCTTAGGGTCCCCTGGTCTATGGTCTGCTGGGTAACGTGGGCTGTTACGTCTCTTAGGGTCCCCTGGTCTATGGTCTGCTGGGTAACGTGGGCTGTTACGTCTCTTAGGGTCCCCTGGTCTATGGTCTGCTGGGTAACGTGGGCTGTTACGTCTCTTAGGGTCCCCTGGTCTATGGTCTGCTGGGTAACGTGGGCTGTTACGTCTCTTAGGGTCCCCTGGTCTATGGTCTGCTGGGTAACGTGGGCTGTTACGTCTCTTAGGGTCCCCTGGTCTATGGTCTGCTGGGTAACGTGGGCTGTTACGTCTCTTAGGGTCCCTGGTCTATGGTCTGCTGGGTAACGTGGGCTGTTACGTCTCTTAGGGTCCCCTGGTCTATGGTCTGCTGGGTAACGTGGGCTGTTACGTCTCTTAGGGTCCCCTGGTCTATGGTCTGCTGGGTAACGTGGGCTGTTACGTCTCTTAGGGTTCCCTGGTCTATGGTCTGCTGGGTAACGTGGGCTGTTACGTCTCTTAGGGTTCCCTGGTCTATGGTCTGCTGGGTAACGTGGGCTGTTACGTCTCTTAGGGTCCCCTGGTCTATGGTCTGCTGGGTAACGTGGGCCGTCTCTTAGGGTCCCCTGGTCTATGGTCTGCTGGGTAACGTGGGCTGTTGGGCTGTTACGTCTCTTAGGGTCCCTGGTCTATGGTCTGCTGGGTAACGTGGGCTGTTACGTCTCTTAGGGTCCCCTGGTCTATGGTCTGCTGGGTAACGTGGGCTGTTACGTCTCTCTTAGGGTCCCCTGGTCTATGGTCTGCTGGGTAACGTGGGCTGTTACGTCTCTTAGGGTCCCCTGGTCTATGGTCTGCTGGGTAACGTGGGCTGTTACGTCTCTTAGGGTCCCCTGGTCTATGGTCTGCTGGGTAACGTGGGCTGTTACGTCTCTTAGGGTCCCCTGGTCTATGGTCTGCTGGGTAACGTGGGCTGTTACGTCTCTTAGGGTAACAGGACTTCTAATGCAGAATATGAACAAACCAATGAATCCATCTATTACAACTGGAGTAAGTTACGGTGTCTGTGTTTTTAACTTGTGCCTATTTAACACGTTAGCGGAGAGAATGGAACTTGCCAAAAAGGTGCCCCCCCGCCCTCCACCCCTGTGCCCGCCCCCCTAAGAGGAAAGGAGAAATTGTCATCGTGGGCACAAACGGCCGAAGTCGGAGCGGTTCAAAGGTGGAATGTTGATCTGGAGCAGGAGAGTCAAAGCCCAGGAACGCTCTCCGCTTCTGCCCTAGAAATAACTTTCCCACACTCTCACTGCTCCATGTCCTGGGGGGGTCAGGTGTGTGTGTGTGTGTGTGTGTGTGTGTGTGTGTGTGTGTGTG
This sequence comes from Oncorhynchus masou masou, assembly GCF_036934945.1. Lineage (NCBI taxonomy): Eukaryota > Metazoa > Chordata > Actinopteri > Salmoniformes > Salmonidae > Oncorhynchus > Oncorhynchus masou. Next base: position 14,247,162 of record NC_088213.1, on the reverse strand, counting down.
TGTGTGTGTGTGTGTGTGTGTGTGTGTGTGTGTGTGTGTGTGTGTGTGTGTGTGTGTGTGTGAATACAGAGGTTTCTGTTTAGTTTGGTCGTATTCAGCCGGCCGGCAAAAATGTGGCTAAAATAAGGTCTAGTTTGGAAACTTCATAACAGAGCTTTGAGCCTGCTTTGTCTTTAGCTGACTGAAGGATTGGAGGGCAGCGTGACCCATCTCCTCAGCCAAAGGAGAGCTGGCAGACACTACACTACTTTTACAATTCTAAAATTGCTGAGCCTCTCACATTAAACGACCGTCTTTCCTGTAGTTTTTTTGTCTTGCCAACATAGTGGTGGGCACACTAAATGATGTGGCACGGATGTGGCACACACTACAAGATTCTTCACTTGTGTCACACACTACAAGATTCTTCACTTGAGCCTCAAGATTCTTCAAAGCAGCCTCATAAACGATTTCAGTCAGACATTCACGCTTGCCATAAAGAGTTGAAAAATCTAGCCAATACATTTTGAATTGAATAACATTGCGTGTAAAGAGCTTGTCAGAGCTGTAGCGATTTGACACTATGGCAAGTACAAACCTATTCTAGTAGTAGTCATCGCTCCTGCTCGAGAGTACACATTCTGGGTGATGCGATACTCACTGGCTTCTTCTCTGGCAAGCTCTCATTGGCTATTGCTGATCACCGTTATCAAAACTTGCCGTGACACATCTCACACTACTGGAGCATTGCGGGTTTTGTGGCGACAAAATCAATGGTTTGAAATGATTGGGACGTCTGGGAGTGCTTAAAGACGGGATCGGTACCCCTCAGATTGAGTCTCTGTCCCGCTAACATTAAATGAGCGTCGGTGACTGCCGCGGACCCCATTGTCGGCAACGACTTAGGGATGTTGTCTCTAATCTGAAAAACATGTCTGGGACCGCTACATCAAGGCCCAAATCGTGTTGTGAACACCAGGTTTAACTCGCACACAAAAATAATAAATACTAGAGTAAAACTTTACCCCAGGAAATGTTGATAGCTACTATACACACAGTTATTATTATACTTCAATATAAACATGTATAGTTTCAATGAGACAGATTGCATTCCATCCTGTATTGTATTGCATCATCAATACCTCAGTACTATCGCTATCCAATGAGGCCCAGTCAATAACACAATGTGCTGGCCCCATTGGCTAAAGAAACCCAGCTGGTCCATTGTTTCATTGTCTTCCAGAAAGAGAAGTGAAAGAGACCACAGAGACATTGCTGTCTGCTTAATCATGACACTCTCTTAACCCCGACCAGGCTCAATACGCTTGGCTGTAGGTCTATTTAGAAAGAACGTCTCTTAACATCTTAAAGATGAGTTGGCTGTAGAAAACAGTGCTCATTGACTGTGATTGAACAGGCAGACAGACTGTTGACCAGAACGTGTTAGTGGCTGTGAATTTTATGGCACTCTGTCTCCCCATCTCCGAGGTCACAGGTGGCCATTGAAAGGGCCAGAGCAGATGATGGGGGACAGTTAGGACACCACTAGATGAGCCCTGAATGGACTTTAATTACAGACACTATATTATTCAGATAGAATGAGACAGCCCCCTAAACTTCAAAAGGAGAGGGGGGGGTTGCAGAGTGGTGCAGTGATCTCCAATGTGTGTCCCTTAGACAAACTATCCTTTTGTCCCACATGAGAGTGAGTGATGATGAGTGACAGGATGTTAGTCCTGGGCCGAGGGGAGGACAGTGTGCTGGAGTAGAGGACTGGAGCTTCACACACATGAACATCACAACCAGGTCAGTAGAGGACTGGAGCTTCACACACATGAACAGCACAACCAGTTCAGTAGAGGACTGGAGCTTCACACACATGAACAGCACAACCAGGTCAGTAGAGGACTGGAGCGTCACACACATGAACATCACAACCAGGTCAGTAGAGGACTGGAGCGTCACACACATGAACAGCACAACCAGGTCAGTAGAGGACTGGAGCGTCACACACATGAACAGCACAACCAGTTCAGTAGAGGACTGGAGCGTCACACACATGAACAGCACAACCAGGTCAGTAGAGGACTGGAGCATCACACACATGAACAGCACAACCAGGTCAGTAGAGGACTGGAGCGTCACACACATGAACAGCACAACCAGGTCAGTAGAGGACTGGAGCTTCACACACATGAACATCACAACCAGGTCAGTAGAGGACTGGAGCTTCACACACATGAACATCACAACCAGTTCAGTAGAGGACTGGAGCTTCACACACATGAACAGCACAACCAGTTCAGTAGAGGACTGGAGCGTCACACACATGAACATCACAACCAGGTCAGTAGAGGACTGGAGCTTCACACACATGAACAGCACAACCAGTTCAGTAGAGGACTGGAGCGTCACACACATGAACAGCACAACCAGGTCAGTAGAGGACTGGAGCGTCACACACATGAACAGCACAACCAGGTCAGTAGAGGACTGGAGCTTCACACACATGAACAGCACAACCAGTTCAGTAGAGGACTGGAGCGTCACACACATGAACATCACAACCAGTTCAGTAGAGGACTGGAGCTTCACACACATGAACAGCACAACCAGTTCAGTAGAGGACTGGAGCGTCACACACATGAACAGCACAACCAGTTCAGTAGAGGATTGGAGCTTCACACAAATGAACAGCACAACCAGGTCAGTAGAGGACTGGAGCTTCACACACATGAACAGCACAACCAGTTCAGTAGAGGACTGGAGCTTCACACACATGAACATCACAACCAGTTCAGTAGAGGACTGGAGCGTCACACACATGAACATCACAACCAGGTCAGTAGAGGACTGTGTATTTCCTGGCGTAGTTTTATGATTCCTCTATAGAATCATTCATAATGATGTCATTTAGGAATCAGGGAAAGGACCATCTGTCGTATATCTCGGCTGTGTGACGACATATTATGACCTGATTGTCAGACTAGAGTATTGTTATGATAGCCTGAAATCCAGAACCTGTTTTGTGACTACATTCCACTCCTTGTACTCTGTGAGGAATGATGGCTAAACAGACTGGTACCCAAGCTGTTATGAGGCCGTGGCTCTAAAATGTAAAACATGCAGTTGTTCCTCCTCTGTTGTATTGTTTGAGTGGAGGTGGATGGCACCTTGAGGCGCACGGTGTCCCCGGTGCGCAGGCATAGCCCGGTGCGTTACAGCGCAGCGCCTCGTATCGGCCGGGCTAGGTTGGGCATCGAGCCAGGTGCCATGAAGCCGGCTCAGCGCATCTGGTCTCCAGTGCGTCTCCTCGGGCCGGGGTACATGGGCACCAGCCTTACGCATGGTGTCCCCGGTTCGCCAGCACAGCCCAGTGCGGGCTATTCCACCTCGCCGCACTGGCCTGGCTACGGGGAGCATTCAACCAGGTAAGGTTGGGCAGGCTCGGTGCTCAAGAGCTCCAGTACACCTTCAGGTCCAGTCTATCCGGTGCCACCTCCACGCACCAGCCCTCCGGTGGCAGCCCCCCACACCAGGCTGTCTCTCCGTCTCCTTCCTACCGGTGCTCCTGCCTGTCTAGTGCTGCCAGAGTCTCCCGTCTGTCCTGAGCTGCCGGAGTCTCCCGTCTGTCCTGAGCTGCCGGAGTCTCCCGTCTGTCCTGAGCTGCCGGAGTCTCCCGTCTGTCCTGAGCTGCCGGAGTCTCCCGTCTGTCCTGAGCTGCCGGAGTCTCCCGTCTGTCCTGAGCTGCCGGAGTCTCCCGTCTGCCAGGAGCTGCCGGAGCCGCCAGTCACTCCGGAGATGCCGGAGTCTCCCATCCCCCCGGTGCTGCCGGAATCTGCCGTCCATTCGGGACCCAGGACTAGGGTCCCCAGTCCGAGGTCGGTGACAAGGGTCGCTGTTTTTAAGAGGCCACGGTCCGCCACCGCGGGCAGGCGCCCACCCAGACCCTCCCCTATAGGTTCAGGTTTTGCTGCCGGAGTCTGCACCTTTGGGATGGGTACTGTTACGTTCTGACCTTAGTTCCTTTGTTTTGTCTTTGTTTTAGTACGGTCAGGGCGTGAGTTGGGGTGGGCAATCTGTTTTTTTTATGTTGTATTTTGCGTTTGGCCTGGTATGGTTCTCAATCAGAGGCAGGTGTCATTAGTTGTCTCTGATTGAGAATCATACTTAGGTAGCCTTTTCCCACCAGTGTTTGGTGGGTGATTGTTTTCTATTTGTTATTCTGTATTTTCGTGTTCAGTGATATTGTTCATTAAAACATGACGAACACGTACCATGCTGCACATTGGTCCGATCTCTCATACTCCTCGTCAGAGGAGGACGATTCCCGTTACAGCCTGTGTAGGAGGGTTGAACTGAATCTGGGTCTTTAGTACTCTGTGTGCATGTGTGATAGTGTACCACTGAGTTGAATAAGTAGGTGTGTCAGTGTAGGTTATGTTAGACCTCCAATACAACAGTTATGCATTATCTAAGCCTCCTCTAACCCTCCCCACATTCACTAATCATCACAGCACTCTGTGTGTGGCTCTCGCCTACTGTTGGCAACACCTCTCCTAAACTATCCTCCCCTCCTCCTGTTCATTTCTACATCTTCCACATTCTGCTTCTCAGCCCTGCCACACACTTACACACACACACACACACACACACACACACACACACACACACACACTCCTCCACGCCAACCTTCTCACTTCCCTCACACACAACCCTTTGATACTACTAACAATTGCTGAGGAGGGAGTGTTTGTGTGTTAGCGTGCGAGCCAGTCCCTGGAGGCGTGAGGGTTCTGAGGCCTGGGGATGGGCTCTGGATGGCGGTTAGCGAGGATCCAGCTTTTCATCCCTCCCTCTCTCTCGGAGCGGCTGCGGTGATGCTAATGGTGGGTGACAGCTCACCTCTCCCTGCCATGCCTACAGTCCTCAGAGCGGACAGACCGCCCACACAGGCCCCAAGCCCCGGAAGGGGATCAACTTGGTACTACCAAGGTTACTTCATATCTTAGTCACAAGATTTTTTTTTTAGATTTGTAATGTTTTTGGGGTGGGGGGGGTTCTTCAGACCTTTAGTGTGTGTGTGTTTTCACCATAGCCCTCTCATCCACTTTGTACCCTGGTTCTGTATTAGTTGTTTTGCTTCGTCATCCTCTGTTTCCTGTTTCCTGACTATGGTGTGAAACCATCTCAGTGTCACATCTATTAAAGTCTTCATGTTTGGAGAGGACGGCCGTCTGACGTTCTGCTGGGACGGCCGTCTGACGTTCTGCTGGGACGGCCGTCTGACGTTCTGCTGGGACGGCCGTCTGACGTTCTGCTGGGACGGCCGTCTGACGTTCTGCTGGGACGGCCGTCTGACGTTCTGCTGGGACGGCCGTCTGACGTTCTGCGGGGACGGCCGTCTGACGTTCTGCGGGGACGGCCGTCTGACGTTCGGGGGGGGACGGCCGTCTGACTTTCAGCGGGGACGGCCGTCTGACGTTCAGCGGGGACGGCCGTCTGACGTTCAGCGGGGACGGCCGTCTGACGTTCAGCGGGGACGGCCGTCTGACGTTCAGCGGGGACGGCCGTCTGACGTTCAGCGGGGACGGCCGTCTGGCGTTCAGCGGGGACGGCCGTCTGGCGTTCAGCGGGGACGGCCGTCTGACGTTCAGCGGGGGGGACGGCCGTCTGGCGTTCAGCGGGGGACGGCCGTCTGGCGTTCAGCGGGGGGGGGAACGGCCGTCTGGCGTTCAGCGGGGGGAACGGCCGTCTGACGTTCAGCGGGGGGGAACGGCCGTCTGACGTTCTGCGGGGGGGAACGGCCGTCTGACGTTCTGCGGGGGGGAACGGCCGTCTGACGTTCTGCGGGGGGGAACGGCCGTCTGACGTTCTGCGGGGGGAACGGCCGTCTGGCGTTCTGCGGGGGGGCGGCCGTCTGGCGTTCTGCGGGCGGCCGGGGGCGGCCGTCTGGCGTTCTGGGGGGGAACGGCCGTCTGACGTTCTGCGGGGACGGCCGTCTGACGTTCAGCGGGGCGGCCGTCTGGACGTTCAGCGGGGCGGCCGTCTGACGTTCAGCGGGGAACGGCCGTCTGGCGTTCATGCATGGGGGAACGGCCGTCTGACGTTCAGCGAAACGGCCGTCTGACGTTCAGCGGGGTAACGGCCGTCTGGCGTTCGTCATTCGGGGGGAAAGCGGCCGTCTGGCGTTCTAGCGGGGCGGCCGTCTGACGCTTCAGCGGGTTTACGGCCGTCTGACGTTCTGCGGGGAACGGCCGTCAAACGTTCTGCGTTTAGCGGGGGAACGGCCGTCTGACGTTCTTCGGGGGGGGCGTCTGAATTTTAGCGGGGGCGGCCGTCTGACGTTCTGCGGGGCGGCCGTCTAAAGCATATACAGGCCGTCTGACGCTTGGGGGACGGCCGTCTGGACGTTCTGCGGGGCGGCCGTCTGTCGTTTGCGGGGCGGCCGTCTGAGACGTTTTCCAACCTCTGGGGACGGCCGTCTGACGATCTCTGCGGGGACGGCCGTCTGACGTTGTGGGGGGGGACACGTCTGATTTATTTAGAATTCAAGGCACTCTTAACCAGCATGGCTACCGTTCTGCAGTCATACGGGGGACGGCCGTCTGGCGTTCAGCGGGGGGAAACGGCCGTCTGACGTTCTGGTTACTACGGCCGTCTACATAGTTTTCTGCGGGGGAACGGCCGTCTGACGTTCGGGGGGGCGTCTGACGTTAAAACGGCCGTCTGACGTTCCGGGGGCGGCCGTCTGACGCTCGGGGCGGCCGTCTGATTAATGTCTAATTACTTTAAGACGGGGGCGGCCGTCTACGTTCTGCCAAAGGGGCGGCCGTCTGACGTTCGGGGGACGGCCGTCTGACGTTCGGGGGGGGGCGGCCGTCTGACGTTCGGGGGCGGCCATCTTACAGCCTGATGTTGGGAGAGACCCTGTACATTTAGTGTGCTTATGCATGCATGAGTCTGTGCATACTAACGGTATGACCAAAGGTATTAGGTCTCTGAAATGTAGCATATTTAAAGCTGCAATAGGTAACCTTTTTGTGTCTTTTACTTTCGGTTTTGTACACCAACTTCAAACAGCTGAAAATACAATACTTTTGCTTATGGAAAATATATTTCACAGCGGTTTAGATGGTATAATGATTCTCTATGCTATATTTGCTTGTTTCTTCACATAAACAAAAATTAGGCAAACTATTAGAATTTTAGCAATCAGGGAATGGAGACATTTCTGCATAGTGCAGCTTTAAAGCATATACAGAAGAGAATACTTGCTTGGGCCAAGAAAGACGAGCAATGGACGTTAGACCGGTGGAAATCTGTCCTTTGGTCTGATGAGTCCAAATTTGAGATGTTTGGTTCCAACCTCTGTGTTTTTGTGAGACGCAGAGTAGGTGAACAGATGATCTCTGCATGTGTGATTCCCACCGTGAAGCATGGAGGAGGAGGTGTGGGGGTGCTATGCTGGTGACACTGTCATTGATTTATTTAGAATTCAAGGCACTCTTAACCAGCATGGCTACCACAGCATTCTGCAGTCATACGGTTGAGAGAATGCCAAGAGTGTGCAAAGCTGTCATCAAGGAAATGGGTGGCTACTTTGAAGAATTTGTTAAACACTTTTTTTGGTTACTACATGATTCCAGATGTTATTTCATAGTTTTGATGTCTTCACTATTATTCTACAATTTAGAAAATAGTGAAAATTAATAAAAACACTTGAATGAGTAGGTGTATCCAAACTTTTGACTGCTACTGTGTGGATATATATTAATGTATAATTACTTTAAGACATGGAAGGTCATATGTGTATTGCCAAAGCACAAGTGTAATGCAACAAAAGTAAGTGTCGAAGTTAGATCAGATTGACTCTTAGTTAGATCAGAACGACTTAGTTGTGAACCGAGATCGTTCGTGTCGGATTGTATTCAAGGATTTTAACTCGCAGCGTCAGAAATCAGACTTCTCTCAGAGTCTCTGTCTTTGAGATCTGTGAGTCTTTGATGTCTTTTCGAGATCTCAGAGCCCAGCGTCCTTGTCCTCCACCGTGACATGCAAAGCTCTGAGGACATTGGAAGTTCAACAGCTTCCCTTGACACTCGGCTCTAAAACCTTTTTAAAACCACTGTCATATTCATCCCTTGTCCTCTCAGCCGTTGTCGTCACCAGAACTATCACACAGAGAGGGAGTAGATTTGTAATGTACAAAGTTATGTTTAAATCAGTGAAGTGACTTTCCTGCACCCCTCTGAAGACATGTCAGAGAGCGTGTGTGAGTGTGTTCATGCATGTAAGTTTACATACACTTATGTTGGAGTCATTAAAACTCATTTTTCAACCACTCTATAAATTTCTTGTTAACAAACTATAGTTTTGGCAAGTCGGTTAGGACATCTACTTTGTGCATGACACAAGTCATTTTTCCAGCAATTGTTTACAGATTATTTCACTTTTAATTCACTGTATCACAATTCCAGTGGGTCAGAAGTTTACATGCACTAATTTGACTGTGCCTTTAAACAGCTTGGAAAATTCCAGAAAATTATGTCATGGCTTTAGAAGCTTCTGATTGATTCAAATGATGTCAATTAGCCTATTGGAGGTGTACCTGTGGATGTATTTCAAGGCCTACCTTTAAACTCAGTGCCTCTTTGCTTGACATCATGGGAAAATCAAAAGAAATCAGCCAAGACCTCAGAAAAAATATTTTAGTCTGGTTCATCCTTGGGAGCAATTTCCAAACGCTTCAAGGTACCACGTTCAACTGTACAAAAAATAGTATGCAAGTTTAAACACCATGGGACCACGCAGCCGTCATACCGCTCAGGAAGGAGACGTGTTCTGTTTCCTAGAGATGAACATACTTTGGTGTGAAAAGTACAAATCAATCCCAGAACAACAGCAAAGGACCTTGTGAAGATGCTGGAGGAAATGGGTACAAAAGTATCTATATCCACAGTAATACGAATCCTATATCGACATAACCTGAAAGGCCGCTCAGCAAGAAAGAAGCCACTGCTCCTAAACCGCCATAAAAAGCCAGCCTACGGTTTGCAACTGCACATAGGGACAAAGATTGTACATTTTGGAAAAATGTCCCCTGGTCTGATAAAACAAAAATAGGAGCTGTTTGGCCATAATAACCATCGTTATGTTTGGAGGAAAAAGGGGCCGGCTTGCAAGCCGAAGAACACCATCCCAACCATGAAGCACGAGGGTGGCAGCATCATGTTGTACTATTCTGACATTTTACATTCTTAGGATCACCACTTTATTTTCACTGACCTTAGACAGGGATTTTCTACTAGGATTAAATGTCAGGAATTGTGAAAAACTGAGTTTAAATGTATTTGGCTAAGGTGTATGTAAACTTCCGACTTTAACTGTATATTCTTCTCTCTGCATGGCTCAACTTTGTCTGGTGAGATTGTGGTATAAGTGTGTGAGAGAGTGGAAGTGGGCCATGCATGCTTGGGCGAGCGAGGAGTGGAGCACTAAAGCATGTGGAGCAGTGAATATTAGAGAAGGCTGAGTTTCAGCAAGTTTCCTGTGTGTACAGGAGGGCTCTCTGCATTTCTCTCTTCTCCCCCCTTTCTCTTTCTTCTCGCTCCATCTATCATTATAGTGAGCTTTTTTAAGTTGGCCTTTTGTCCTTCGTAAGAAATTATAGTAACAGTTTGTAACAAAATGTCTGTTCTCATTTGTTGTGACTTTAGTGTCAGGTTCAGCTAAACCATAATCATTCACATCCTAGCTGACAAACAACAGTGGGTGTGTGCTTGGCTGGTTAGTGGAGACGAGTGCTTCTGATGTCACTGCTATGGGCATCAGAGAGGAGGCTGTGTCTAGCAGGTGCCAAAGGGGGTGTGTGCCTGGCCCTCTGCCCAAACCCCTGCAGGGTATCCAGGGATCACCCTGCCCTCAGGATACACCCTCACCCTACCTCCTTCCCTGCCCCACCCTAGTCACCTCTAGTACACATCATCACCCCAGTAGATACACCCTCACCTCTAGTACCTTCTCCTCAGTAGGGGATACACCCTTCCTCTAGTACCTTCCTCAGTGTCACCTTAGTACCTTCTCTTCTCCTCAGTAGAACCTTCTCTTCTCCTCAGTAACCCTCCTCCAGTAGATCACTCTAGCCCAACATCACCTCTCCTCTGTCAGTAGATTCACCCTAGTACCTTCTCTTCTCCTCAGTAGATACACCCTCACCTCTAGTACCTTCTCTCTTCCTCAGTAGATACACCCTCCTCTGCAATATCTTGTGTCCCTTTCTTCTCTCTACACTATTAGTAACCTCTTCTCCTCAGTAGAGTTGTACATCTCCTCTGTCTCCTCAGTAGATACACCCTCACCTCTAGTACCTTCTCTTCTCCTTAGATCCTGTAGTAAGATAGATACACCCTCACCTCTAGTACCTAGATCTCCTCTTCTCCTCAGTAGATACACCCTCACCTCTAGTACCTTCTCCTCTTCTCCTCAGTAGATACACCCTCACCTCTAGTACCTTCTACCCTCTTCTCCTCAGTAGATACACCCTCACCTCTAGTACCTTCTCCTCTTCTCTCAGTAGATACACCCTCACCTCTAGTACCTTCTCCTCTTCTCCTCAGTAGATACACCCTCACCTCTAGTACCTTCTAGTACCTTCTTCTCCTCAGTAGATACACCCTCACCTCTAGTACCTTCTCCTCTTCTCCTCAGTAGATACACCCTCACCTCTAGTACCTTCTCCTCTTCTCCTCAGTAGATACACCCTCACCTCTAGTACCTTCTCCTCTTCTCCTCAGTAGATACACCTCTAGTCTTCCTCTAGTAGATACACCCTCACCTCTAGTACCTTCTCCTCAGTAGATACACCCTCACCTCTAGTACTCAGTAGATACACCCTCTAGTACTCTTCTCCTCAGTAGATACACCCTCACCTCTAGTACCTTCTCCTCTTCTCCTCAGTAGATACACCCTCACCTCTAGTACCTCAGTAGATACACCCTCACCTCTAGTACCTTCTCCTCAGTAGATACACCCTCACCTCTAGTACCTTTCTCTTCTCCTCAGTAGATACACACCTCTCTCTTCTCTCAGTAGATACACCCTCACCTCTAGTACCTCTTCTCCTCAGTAGATACACCCTCTCTCTAGTACCTTCTCCTCAGTAGATACACCCTCACCTCTAGTACCTTCTCCTCTTCTCCTCAGTAGATACACCCTCCCTCTAGTACCTCAGTAGATACACCTCACCTCTAGTACCTTCTCTTCTCCTCAGTAGATACATCACCTCTAGTACCTTCTCTCTTCTCCTCAGTAGATACACCCTCACCTCTAGTACCTTCTCCTCAGTAGATACACCTCACCTCTAGTACCTTCTCCTCAGTAGATACACCCTCACCTCTAGTACCTTCTCCTCTTCTCCTCAGTAGATACACCCTCACCTCTAGTACCTTCTCTTCTCTCAGTAGATACCTTACCTTCTCCTCAGTAGATACACCCTCACCTCTAGTACCTTCTCCTCTCCTCAGTAGATACACCCTCACCTCTAGTACCTTCTCTCTCTAGATACACCCTCACCTCTAGTACCTTCTCTTCTCCCAGTAGATACACCCTCACCTCTAGTACCTTCTCCTTCTCCTCAGTAGATACACCCTCACCTCTAGTACCTTCTCCTCTTCTCCTCAGTAGATACACCTCTAGTACCTCACCTCTAGTACCTCACCTCTAGTACCTTCTCCTCAGTAGATACACCCTCACCTCTAGTACCTTCTCCTCTTCTCCTCAGTAGACCTCTAGTACCTTCTCTTCTCCTCAGTAGATACACCCTCACCTCTAGTACCTTCTCCTCAGTAGATACACCCTCACCTCTAGTACCTTCTCTTCTCCTCAGTAGATACACCCTCACCTCTAGTACCTTCTCCTCTTCTCCTCAGTAGATTCTCCTCAGTAGATACACCCTCTCCTCTAGTACCTTCTCCTCAGTAGATACACCCTCACCTCTAGTACCTCCTCAGTAGATACACCTCTACACCTCACCTCTAGTACCTTCTCTTCTCCTCAGTAGTACCTCACCTCTAGTACCTTCTTCTCCTCAGTAGATACACCCTCACCTCTAGTACCTTCTCCTCTTCTCCTCAGTAGATACACCCTCACCTCTAGTACCTTCTCTCAGTAGATACACCCTCACCTCTAGTACCTTCTCCTAGTACCTTCTCCTCAGTAGATACACCCTACCTCTTACCTCTTCTCCAGTAGATACACCCTACCTCTAGTACCCTTCTCCTCAGTAGATCACCCTCTCCTCTAGTACCTTCCTCTTCTCCTCAGTAGATACACCCTCACCTCTAGTACCTTCTCCTCAGTAGATACACCCTCACCTCTAGTACCTTCTCCTCTTCTCCTCAGTAGATACACCCTCACCTCTAGTACCTTCTCCTCAGTAGATACACCCTCACCTCTAGTACCTTCTCTTCTCCTCAGTAGATACCTCTAGTACCTTCTCCTCTTCTCCTCAGTAGATACACCCTCTAGTACCCTCAGTAGATACCTCACCTCTAGTACCCTCTTCTCCTCAGTAGATACACCCTCACCTCTAGTACCTCTAGTACCTTCTACCTCTTCTCCTCAGTAGATACACCCTCACCTCTAGTACCTTCTCTTCTCCTCAGTAGATACACCCTCACCTCTAGTACCCTCTAGTACCTTCTCCTCAGTAGATACACCCTCACCTCTAGTACCTTCTCTTCTCTCAGTAGATACCTCTTACCTTCTCTCTTCTCCTCAGTAGATACACCCTCACCTCTAGTACCTTCTCTAGTACCTTCTCCTCAGTAGATACACCCTCACCTCTAGTACCTTCTCCTCTTCTCCTCAGTAGATACACCTCTAGTACACCTTCTCCTCTTCTCCTCAGTAGATACACCCTCACCTCTAGTACCTTCTCCTCTTCTCCTCAGTAGATACACCCTCACCTCTAGTACCTACACCCTCACCTCTAGTACCTTCTTCTCCTCAGTAGATACACCCTCACCTCTAGTACCTTCTCTCTCCTCAGTAGATACACCCTCACCTCTAGTACCTTCTCCTCTTCTCCTCAGTAGATACACCCTGACCTCTAGTACCTTCTCCTCTTCTCCTCAGTAGATACACCCTCACCTCTAGTACCTTCTCCTCAGTAGATACACCCTCACCTCTAGTACCTTCTCCTCAGTAGATACACCCTCACCTCTAGTACCTCAGTAGATACACCCTCACCTCTAGTACCTTCTCCTCTTCTCCTCAGTAGATACACCCTCACCTCTAGTACCTTCTCCTCAGTAGATACACCCTCCCTCTAGTACCTTCTCCTCTAGTACCTTCTCCTCAGTAGATACACCCTCACCTCTAGTACCTTCTCCTCAGTAGATACACCTTCTCCTCTAGTCCCTTCTCTTCCCCTCAGTAGATACACCCTCACCATTTCTCACCATTTCTGCCTTTTAATGTCATGCTGATTGGCTGACAGCCATGGTATATCGGACCGTATACCACAGGTATGACAAAACATGTCTTTTTACTGCTCTAATTACATTGGTAACCAGTTTATAATAGCAATAAGGCACCTTGGGGGTTTGTGGTATGTAGTCTTACAGCTAAGGGCTGTATCCAGGCACTCTTCATTGCGTTGTGCATAAAACACAGCCCTTAGCCGTGGTATATTGGCCATATAACACAGACCCCCGTGTCTTATTGCTTCAATAATAGTCTTACTTATAGATCAAATGTGAAAGTTTTCTCTCTGAAGGGTAAAGAGCTGATTTGGCTATGAGGAAGGTGATGAAGAATCCATGCCTCATTCAACCTCATGTCATAGTTCACACTGATCTGTGAAGGAGGAGAGGTAAAGGTGAAGGGAGAGTGTGAAAATGAATAATGTAAACTCCTCTGTTGCATCTAGGCATTAAACCGTCTGTTTCCTCCCAGACTACATCATCAGCACTCAGATTATTATCCCAGGAAGTGATGTCATAATTAGTGCCAGTAGTTTTTCCTGAGTTTACCTTAGGTGGGCCTTGACGAGGCTTTATGAAGGGTGTGGTGTGAGAGGTGCAGAGAAAGAGGAAGTTGGAGTAAGGAGATGTGTTTTAGGACTGATGAGTGTCTACAGGAAGCAGTCTGCAGGTCCTCTCGCTGTTTTTAAAGTCTATTCACCGACACCGTTGTGGTTTGTTCTTTTAGCTGACATGGGCTGGTGGTTTGAGGTTTGTAACTGACCTCAGTCTGAAACCACAGAGGGAAGTGGAGCCTTGGGCAGGTTCTCTCTGAACACTGGTTTATGAGGGGCACTTCTGGGTAGATTTGTCCATAATAATTTGTCATCTATTAACTTTCATCAACTTACCATGTTAGCCTTTTTAGGCTGAAGAGCTTTGAAAGGAGATGGGTAAGCCAACAGCAGCCTGTCTCCATCTCTCTGACCCGTTTCCATTCCTCTATTCATACTACACATGAGTTGTTCTGATATCATCCACAAGACGCCAGTCAACGACATGCACCCCTTTAAGATGATCCTCTCATTATGAGTCTGAATATGACTAATTATGAGGCCATACGTTAGGAGAAGCTGGCATTTGATTGACAGTTGATAGACACTCCCGGTTCAGGTCACCGCATTTGAAATATGTTTATAATTTTTCTCCTTCCCATTTGGCACGTTATCCACGGGTGGCGGCTCACACCTTGTTGGTATTTAAGATATAATTAACGGTATATAACCGGATCATGCCGGTGGCTGGTTCCAGGGACGTCTCGCCGCCAGTACCGATGGCGGCAAGGAGTTGTCTGCCGCCGCATCAGCATCTGGATGAGGGAGCACAGCCGAGTCCTATCTCATTACCGTAGAAACGCCCTAACGTATCGCCAGACACACGGCTCGCCGTGATTAAGATGTAAATCTCCCCTAATTGGTATGTAAATATGTACTTGTATATCAAATCAAACTTTATTTCTCACATACAACAAATGTAGACCTTACCGTGAAATACTTACTTACAAGCCCTTAACCAACAGTGCAGTTCAAGAAGAGTTAAGAAAATATTGACCAAATAGACAAATGTAAAAAATAATAACACAATAAGAATAACGGGGCTCTATACAGGGGCACCGGTACCTAGTCAGTGTGCGGGGGTACAGGTTAGTTGAGATAATTTGTACATGTAGGCAGTGATGAAGTGACTATGCATAGATAATAAACAGAGAGTAGCAGCCGTGTACGAAAGGGAGAGGTGGGGCTGTCAATGTAAATAGGCTGGTGCGATTTGATTAATTGTTCAGCAGTCATATGGCTTGCGGGTAGAAGCTGTTGAGGAGTCTTTTGGTCCTACACTTGGCGCTCCGGTACTGCGGTAGCAGAGAAAACAGTCTATAACTTGGGTGACTGGAGTCTCTGACAATTTTATGGGCTTTCCTCTGACACTGCCTATTATATCAGTCCTGGATGGCAGGAAGCTTGGCCCCAGTGATGTACTGGGCTGTATGCACTACCCTCTGTGTAGGACCTTACGGTCAGATGCCGAGCAGTTGCCATACCTAGACCCACTCCAATTCTCATACCGCCCAAACAGAGGGTAGTGCTTGGGGGAATAGGTTTTGGCCCGCCTTTTCCTGTACTCCAAGATCAGCTCATTTGTCTTGCACACACTGAGGGAGAGGTTGTTGTCCTGGCACCACACTGCCAGTTCTCTGACCTCCTCCCTATAGTCCATCTCATCGTTGTCGGTGATCAGGCCTACCACTGTTGTGTCGTCAGCAAACTTAATGATGGTGTTGGAGTCGTGTTGGCCACGCAGTCGTGGGTGAACAGGGAGTACAGGAGTGGACTAAGTACACACCCCTGAGGGGCCCCAGTGTTAAGGATCAGCGTGGCAGGTGTGTTGTTGCCTACTCTTACTACCTGGGGGTGGCCCGTCAGGATGTCCAAAATCCAGTTGCAGAGGGAGGTGTTTAGTTCCAGAGTCTTTAGCTTAGTGATGAGCTTCGTGGGCACGATGGTGTTGAACGCTGAGCTGTAGTCAATGAACAGCATTCTCACATAGGTGTTCCTTTTGAAAGGGCAGTGTGGAGTGTGATTGAGATTGCGTCATCTGTGGATCTGTTTGGGCGGTATGCGAATTGGAGTGGGTCTAGGGTGTCCGGGAGGATGCTGTTGATGTGAGCCATGACCAGCCTTTCAAAGCAGTTCATGGCTACCGACATGAGTGCTACAGGACGGTAATCATTTAGGCAGGTTACCTTCGTTTCCTTGTGCACATGGACTATGGTGGTCTGCTTGAAACATGTAGGTGTTACTGACTCAGTCAGGGAGCGGTTGAAAATGTCAGTGAAGACACTTGACAGTTGGTCCGCACATGCTTTGAGTACACATCCTGGTATTCTGTCTGGCCCAGCGGCTTTGTGAATGTTGACCTGTTTAAGGTTTTGTTCATATCAGCTACCGAGAGCGTTATCACACAGTCATCCTGAACAGCTGGTGCTCACGTGCATGCTTCAGTGTTGCTTGCCTCGAAGTGAGCATAAAAGGCATTTAGCTCGTCTGGTCGGCTCGCGTCACTGGGCAACTCGCATCAGAGTTTCCCTTTGTTGTCCATAATAGTTTTCAGCCCTGCCACATCTGACGAGCGTCAGAGCTGGTGTAGTAGAATTCAATCTTAATCCTGTATTGACGCTTTGCTTGTTTGATGGTTTGTCTGAGGGCATGGCGGGATTTCTTATAAGCGTCCGGATTATTCTCCTGCTCCTTGAAAGCGGCAGCTCTAGCCTTTAGCTCGATGCAGAAGTTGCCTGTAATCCTTGGCTTCTGTTTGGAATATGTACGTACAGTCACTGTGGGGACGACATTGTCAATGCACTTATTGATGAAGCCGGTGACAGGTGGTAAACTCCTCAATGCCATTGGATGAATCCTGGAACATAGTCTGTGCTAGCAAAACAGTTCTGTAGTGTAGCATCCGCGTCATCTGACCACTTCCGTGTTTAGCGAGTCACTGGTAGTTCCTGCTTTAGTTTTTGCTTGTACTCAGGAATTAGGAGGATAGAATTATGGTCAGATTTGCCAAATGGAGGGTGGGGGAGAGCTTTGTATGCATATCTGTGTGGAGTAAAGGTGGTCTAGGAATTTGTTAACTCTGGTTGCACATATGACATGCTGGTAATAATTTGGTAAAACTGATTTAAGTTTGCCTGCATTAAAGCCCCTGGCCACTAGGAGTGCCGCTTCTGGGTGAGCATTTTCTTCTTTGCTTATGGCCTTATATAGTTGTTTGAGAGCGGTCTTAGTGCCAGCTTCGTTCTGTTGTGGTAAATAGACGGCTACGAATATTATAGATGAGAACTCTCTTGGTAGATAGTGTGGTCTACAGCTTATCATAAGGTACTCTACCTCAGGCAAGCAATACCTCGAGGCTTCTTTAATATTAGACATTGCGCATCAGCTGTTATTGACAAATAGATACATCCCCACCCCTCGTCTTACCAGACGTAGCTTCTCTGATCTGCCACATCTCACACACACAGTCACCACACATTAACACAGTCACCATACATTAACACATAGTCATCATACATTAACACACAGTCACCATACATTAACACACAGTCACCATGCATTAACACACAGTCACCATGCATTAACACACAGTCACCATACATTAACACACAGTCACTTTACCTTAACACATAGACTTAGTCACCCTTCTATGACGCTATGATATGTCTACATTAGACTGTATGTTTAGTTCAGTATTAATGTCTGCTTTGTTAAATTACATCTATGAATCTTTCACTGCGTAATAACAACCGACAGACGAGTATAGGGTCCATTTTCATGTACAGTACGTTGTTTAAAATAATTTTTTTAAACAAATGTTTATTTTTTTCTTCTCTCTCTCTAGACATGAGTTCCCTGTATCTGTGTGGACTTGTGTGAGTGATACATGCTTAGACAACTGAACCAGAAATGATACCGGTTCATCTGTGGGTGTGTACTCTAATTTCTAGGATCTTACATATTCCCAGGACATTCCTTTTAAGGATTAAATGTCTCTGTGACCTCGCGGGTCACGCAAACCATTCCACAGAGAAGGTTAACATTGCCAGAGTGCATTGCTAACATGTTTGGCTGTGTATTTTTCATTTTTCTGACACATTCTACACAGCGGGAACTCCCTGATTAAACTGAAGACACCTACCTGTTGTTTTTCTGTACTGCTCCATATCTCTACACGTTCTCCCGTGGAACTCTGTAGCAGGCTGAGCTCGGACATCTCCCTCCCTTTCCCCTCTTGTCTACTCAGTTGGGCGACCTCCCCCACCCCCAGACATTTGGAACAGCACAAATAAATAATCATAACATTAAAAACTATAGAGACATCTAAACAAAAATATAAGACTCATAAATATTTTAAAAAGTAAAGACAAATAGAAACAAATTGTAGTACAAATACTATATCACACAAATACACAAATGAAATAAGATGCTTATAAAGATGAGAACCTGATTATTGCACTTCACACAAACTAAATGTCACCACTAAATGTCATTAATAATTGCATTAGTACTGTACAAAGTTAGAGGTGCGCTATTTGATAGATCCCACCACTCCCCCTAACTCGGGCTTCTAGTGGGGAGACCTGAGGTCAACCTACCCCCACTCTCCCTACCTCGGGCTTCCAGTGGGGAGACCTGAGGTCAACCTACCCCCACTCCCCCTACCTCGGGCTTCCAGTGGGGAGACCTGAGGTCAACCTACCCCCACTCCCCCTACCTCGGGCTTCTAGTGGGGAGACCTGAGGTCAACCTACCCCCACTCTCCCTACCTCGGGTTTCCAGTGGGGAGACCTGAGGTCAACCTACCCCCACTCCCCCTACCTCGGGCTTCTAGTGGGGAGACCTGAGGTCAACCTATCCCCACTCCCCCTACCTCGGGCTTCCAGTGGGGAGACCTGAGGACAACCTACCCCCACTCCCCCTACCTCGGGCTTCCAGTGGGGAGACCTGAGGACAACCTACCCCCACCCACCTCCCCATCTCGTACTTATGAGTAGCTCACAAACTAGAATCAGGAGGCCCACTCCGACAAGTTTAATTGACCCACAGTCCCACATGGTGATATGATATCATTGACATGACGTGCAAATGAGTGATAGAAAACTGATTTTACATTTTTTGTATTTTTATTTTATATATTTTTTTATGGGGGGCGCCTCATGATGCCCCATGCTGCCCCATGCTGCCCCTGGCAAGATGCCCCCTGGGCCGCTGCCCATGTCGCATATGTCTAAATCCGCCACTGGTGTCTGTCTATCTGTCTCTGTATGTCTTTGTATTTCATGCATGGGGATTTTAGGTTAGTGATGAGCACAGCACTGACTCCCAGGTGCCCTGATACCAACTCAAAACAGTACAGTAGACCTTAGCAGGAGTCTTGATTATGCTGACATGGCATGTCTGTGCTATTCCACCCACCCTACCATGACATGGCATAAAGGCCCTGCCCTCTTGTCCTCAATTACACCTCAATCAGAGAGGACTTCTGCCAAGCCTGTTCCTATCGGGAGCCCCAAGGCACTGCATCTGAGTGCTAGAGGCATCACTTTAGACCCTGGTTCGATTCCAGGCTGTGATTGGGAGTCCCATAGGGCGGCGCACAATTGGCCCAGCATCGTCCGAGTTAGGGTTTGGCCTGGATAGGCTGTCATTGTAAATAAGAATTTGTTCTTAACTGACGTGCCTAGTTAAGTAAAGGTTAAATAAAATAAATGAAAAATTCCATCCATCAACTACTGTGTGCTACCTGGAACCGACGGGGCAGAAAAGACAAACGTTCCCAACCACAGTTTCCGTTAAACTGGAATCTGCCTCTGGTTAGGCTAGGTGACTTTCTCAGGTGTTGTGGGTGTAGCCCATGTTGGAATGAGCAGATAGGAGTACAATTATTTTGGCCCTACATGCTGATGTAAGGTCTGTTTAGTGTTTTTCTCCCTAATGGTGAAGGTTAGGAATTAAGGGTGGTAAGCTGATCCTAGATCTGTGCCGAAAGGCCAACTTCTAACGTGATGCATCCTGATGATTTGCAGGGAGCCTATCAGGAGTCATGGCCTGACACATCAGTGCTCTGCCCCGCCGCATCACCTGATTGGCCAGGTGTCAAACAAGAAATGATTCATATGAGAGCACTCTCTCAAACATACACTACCGTTCAAAAGTTTGAGGTCACCTAGAAATGTCCTTGTTTTTGAAAGAAAAGCACATTTTTGTCCACTAAAATAACATCAAATTGATCAGAAATACAGTGTAGACATTGTTAATGTTGTAAATTACTATTGTAGCTGGAAACTTTTGGGAATATCTACATAGGCGTACAGAGGCCTATTTTCAGCAACCATCACTCCTGTGTTCCAATGGCACGTTGTGTTAGCTAATCCAAGTTTATCATTTGAAAAGGCTAATTGATCATTAGAAAACCCTTTTGCAATTATGTTAGCACAGGTGAAAACTGTTGTCTTGATTAAAGAAGCAATAAAACTGGCCTTCTTTAGACCAAATTAATTACTTATAAAACATACAATGTGATTTTCTGGATTTTTGTTTTAGATTCCTTCTCTCATAGTTGAAGTGTACCTATGATAAAAATTACAGATCTCTACATACTTGTTCTCCCCACTGTATATATATAAAAATTGTCTGATTAATCAGGATCGTTTTTTTTTGGTCCTCCAATAATTGGTATCGCCGTTGAAAAATCATATTCGGTCGACCTCTAATACTATTTAATGAAGCTGCCAGTTGAGGACAGTATATACAAATTATATGAGTAATGTAAGATATTTAAACATTGTTTAAAGTGACTAGTGATCCATTTGATCTAGAGGCCAGATATTGGGTCTCAATGTAGTCAGCAGCCTACCTCTGAGTTAGTGATTGCTATTTAGCAGTCGGATGGCCTTGAGATAGAAGCTGTTCTTCGGTCTCTTAGCCCAGCTTTGATGCACCTGTGGGGCCCCAGTGTTGAGGGTCAGCGAGGTGGGGACGTTGTTTCCTGCCTTCACCACCTGGGGGGCAGAACGTCCAGGACCCAATTGCACAGGGCGTGGTTGAGACCCAGGGCCTCCAGCTTAATTATGAGCTTGGAGGGTACTATGGTGTTGAGTGCTGAACTCTAGTCAATGAACAGCATTCTTACATAGGCATTCCTGTTGTCCAGATGGGATCGTCTGTGGACCTGTTGGGGCGATATGCAAACTGAAGTGGGTCTAGGGTGGCGGTAATGTGGAGGTGATATGATCCTTGACTACTCTCTCAAAGCACTTCATGATGACAGAAGTGAGTGCTACGGGGCGGTAGTCATTTAGTTAGGTTATCTTTGCCTTCTTGGGTACAGGGACAATGGTGGCCATCTTGAAGCATGTGGGGACAGCAGACTTGGATAGGGAGCGATTGAATAGGTCTGTAAACACACCAGCCAGCTGTTCTGCACATGCACTGAGGATGCGACTAGGGATGCCGTCTGGGCCAGCAGCCTTGCGAGGGTTAACACGTTTAAATGTTTTACTCTCGTCGGCCATGGAGAAGGAGAGGGGGGGCGCAGTCCTTGTTAACGGGCCTCGACGGTTACACTGTATTATCCTCAAAGCGGGCAAAGAAGATGTTTAGTTTGTCTGGAAGCGTGATGTTGGTGTCCTTGACGTGGCTGGTTCTCTTTTTGTAGTCTGATTGTCTGTAGTCCCTGCCACATATATCTCGTGTCTGAGCCGTTGAATTGCGCCTCCACCTTGTCCCTGTACTGGCATTTCGCTTGTTTGATTGCCTTGCGGAGGGAATAGTTACACGGTTTATATTCAGACGTATTCTCAGACCTCTTTCCATGGTTAAATGCAGTGGTTGCTCTTTCAGTTTTGTGTGAATGCTGCCATCCATCCACGGTTTCTGGTTAGGGTAGGTTTTAATAGTCACAGTGGGTACAACATCTTGCCATTTCTGCCGGTGTCTTTGGAGCTAGAATCAGGATCATATATACTGTGCTAATGAGTACTCACAAAAAGAGCAAAGGAGAGCATTGTACAAATGCAAATGTAATTTGTTTTCTTTTGATTTAGAATGGCCATGAAATAGAATGGATGTAAAGTGTTTCAAATCAACACTCTTATGTTGTAGTAGTGTCGTACATGTAGCCTGTACTTGGCAGCTAAAAGCTGAATTGCAATACACAAAACAACAACATCTTGAATTGCTTGAAAAGTATCAAACAAGCATCAAGTCTCTAGCTTCAGAGGTTGTCACTGCTTGGTTAAGGCATCTGCCTGCATTGCTGGCAGCCTGAGATGGGTGGGTGGGTGGTAGTCGAGCTGGGTGGGTGGTAGTCGAGCTGGGTGGGTAGCAGCCGAGTTGGGACAGGGTTGGTAATTGCGGTGATGGAGTTGTCTCGCTGGAGTTGTCCTCAGATGTTGTTCTCAGCCCACTGTAGCCACTGAACAACTACTCCACTAGTGACGTGTAGCACCCACTTGAGTGATGCTTTTTCTGCTGGCAATACGGGCGCTAAAAGCTCCCCACACATCATTCAGAGTACCAGTCATCTTCACAGTGAGGCAGCCCTCTGCCAGCTCAGCACTGCAGTCCTCTCACGCTCTGGGTGGTGAAACAATAATCTGGCGAGCTAAGCAAACCAAACAAATTGAGCTGCCGTCTTTTCTGCAGTTCCGATGCACAAGACAGGTAGATATACTGGATCAAAATTAAATGAGTTATCAAAAACAAAAAGCAACTAAAATCAACTAATTATGTGGAAAATGTACAGGAGCTCTCAGCCTATGCTGCCAATATGGCCTCATGAGACTTATCAACCATACCTTCTAAACGGAAACATTCAAATCAAATCAAACTTTATTTGTCACATGCGCTGAATAGATAAAGTGTAGACCTTACCGTGAAATGCTTACTTACAAGCCCTTAACCAACAGTGCAGTTCAAGAAGAGTTAAGAAAATATTTACCAAATAAACTAAAGTAAAAAATAAAAAGCAACAAAATAACGAGGCTCTATACAGGGGGTACCAGTACCGAGTCAGTGTGCAGGGGTACAGGTGAGTTGAGGTGACTTGTACATGTAGGTAGGTGTGAAGTGACTGCATAGATAATAAACAGCGAGTAGCAGTGGTGTACAAAACAAATGGATGGGGGGGGGTCAATGTAAATACTCTGGTGTCCATTTGATTAATTGTTCAGCTTTGTAACTTTACAACAGACATTCTACCACATTCCCTTTGTTTGATTGGCATCCTGTCATGTTCAAATACAGTTGAAGTGGGAAGTTTACATACACCGTAGCCAAATACATTTCAACTCAGTTTTTCACCATTCCTGACATTTAATCCTAGTAAAAAATGCCCTGTCTTAGGTCAGTTAGGATCACCACTTTATTTTAAGAATGTGAAATGTCAGAATAATAGTAGAGTGATTTCTTTCAGCTTTATTTCTTTCAGCACATTCCCAGTGGGTCAGAAGTTTACATCCACTGAATTAGTATTTGGTAGCATTGCCTTTAAATTGTTTGACTTGGGTCAAATGTTTTGGGTAGCCTTCCACATGCTTCCCACAATAAGTTGGGTGAATTTTGGCCCATTCCTCCTGACAGCTGGTGTAACTGAGTCAGGTTTGTAGGCCTCCTTGCTCACACACGCTTTTTCAGTTCTGCCCACAAATGTTCTATAGGATTGAGGTCAGGGCTTTGTGATGGTCAGTACGTTGACTTTGTTGTCCTTAAACCAATTTGCCACAACTTTAGAAGTATGCTTGGGGTCATTGTCCATTTGGAAGACCCATTTGCGATCAAGCTTTAACTTCCTGACTGTTGTCTCGAGATGTTACTTCGATATATCTACGTAATATTCCTCCCTCATGATGCCACCTATTTTGTGAAGTGCACACAGTCCCTCCTGCAGCAAAGCACCCCCACAACATGATGCTGCCACCCGCATGCTTCACGGTTGGGATGGTGTTCTTCAGCTTGCAAGCCTCCCCCTTTTCCCTCCAAACATAACAATGGTCATTATAGCCAAACAGTTCTATTTTTGTTTCATCAGACCAGAGGACATTTCTTCAAAAAGTATGATCTTTGTCCCCATGTGCAGTTACAAACCGTAGTCTGGCTTATTAATGGCGGTTTTGGAGCAGTGGCTTCTTCCTTGCTGAGCGGCCTTTCAGGTTATGTCGATATGAGACTCGTTTTACTGTGGATATAGATACTTTTATACCTGTTTACTCCAGCATCTTCACAAGGTTCTTTGCTGTTGTTCTGGGATTGATTTGCACTTTTCGCACCAAAGTACGTTCATCTCTAGGAGACAGAATGCGTCTCCTTCCTGAGCTGTATGACGGCTGCATGGTCTTGGCTTATTTATTTTGATTTTCCCATGATGTCAAGCAAAGAGGCACTGAGTTTGAAGGTAGGCCTTGAAATACATCCACAGGTACACCTCCAATTGACTCAAATGATGTCAATTAGCCTATCAGAAGCTTCTAAAGCCATGACATCATTTTCTGGAATTTTCCAAACTGTTTAATAACTTCTTATGGCTGAGGGGCAGTATTGAGTAGCTTGGATGAATAAGTTGCCCAACGTAAACAGCCTGCTCCTAAGTCTCAGTTGCTAATATATGCATATTATTATTAGTATTGGATATAAAACACAAGTTTCTAAAACTGTTTGAATGATGTCTGTGGGTATGACAGAACTCATATGGCAGGCAAAATCCTGAGGAGAAATCAAAACAGGAAGTGGGAAATCTGAGCTTTGAATGTATTCACCAGAGTCCCCAATGAAATCTCCTTGAGATATTAATGATGTTGCACTGCCTAGGGGTTTCACTATATGTCAACCATCAATAGAAATTTGAATGAGACTTCTACGGTGTTGTGGGAGTAATGAGAGCAAAATCTATCAGGTGTCTGGCAGTCAGCCATTTTCTGATCACGCTTATTCCTCATGGTACCCACTTGTGTTCCATTGCTCATGAAGACACGAAGGAATACTCCGGTTGGAACTTTATTGAAGCTATATGTTAACTTCCTAATGATTGATTCTGTACTTAGTTTGAAATGTTTCTTCGACCTGTAATATAACTTTTTGAAGTTTTTGTCCGATGTAACGCTGACCATAATGAGCGTTTGGATATGTGTGCCAAACGCACTAACAAAAGAAGGTATTTGGACATAAATAATGGACATTATTGAACAAAACAAACATTTATTGTGGACCTGGGATTCCTGGAGTGCTTTCTGATGTAGATCATCAAAGGTAAGGGAATATTTATCGTGTCATTTCTTGTTTATGTTCACGCCATCATTGCTGCTATTGTGACGTTTACTTCTGAGCGCCGGCTCAGATTATTGCATGGGTTTCTTTTTCCGTAAAGCTTTTTTAAAATCTGACACAGCGGTTGCATTAAGGAGAGGTATATCTATAATTCCATGTGTATAACTTGTATTATCATCTACATTTATGATGAGTATTTCTGTTGAATGATGTGACTATGCAATATCACTGGATGTTTTTGGAACTAGTGAATGTAACACGCTAATGTAAACTCTTATTTTGATATATATGAACTTTATCAAACAAAACACACATGTATTGTGTAACGTGAAGTCCTATGAGTGTCATCTGATGAAGATGATCAAAGGTTATTGATGAATTTTATCTCTATTTGTGATTTTTGTGACTCTGGCTGGAAAGAAATGGCTGTGTTTTTCTGTGGCTATGTGGTGACCTAACATAATTGTTTGTGGTGCTTTTGCTGTAAAGCATATTTGAAATTGGACACTGTGGTGTGGTTAACAACAACATTAGCTTTAAAATGTAGATGTCGACTTGCCAAAACTATAGTTTATTAACAGGACATTTGTGGAGTGGTTGAAAAACGAGTTTTAATGACTCCAGCCTAAGTGTATGTAAATTTCCGACTTCAGCTGTATTTCATTTGATTCACAATTGCCTACGTTCCTTGCTGCCCTCTGAAAAGGGTTTCTCCTTATCCATTTCGTGCTACACGTTGCAACATAATGAATAGAACGGGCTTCCCCATTCAAGTCAATGATGGCATAATGGGTGGACTGGCGGCCATTGCGAGTGTACCCATATGAGCAAAGCAGCAAATAAAAGCAGGAAGTGTACCCATCAATCTGTGCTGTGATTTGTTGAATTAACTTTACAACTGACATTACAAAAAATGCATTTCATTGCATTTCCCCCTTCCCCTTTCCCTCTTCAAAAGGACCACAATGGAAATAAGATGTTAAGCTATATTGTGTTATCCTTGAGGATTTTCTTAAATTGTATGCAGAGGCGTCACCAGCTGGAGCTCCCTTATGTATGGATTTTACAAATGGTCAAATAAATTCAATCACATCAGTTAGCATCATTTGAATGAACATTTTACATCACCATGGAAATGATTGCATCACAATACCAGGCAGCCATTGCGAGTGTACCCATGAGTTAATAACCAATCAAATTGCCAGGGTGAGATGTTCCATGCCCCTTCTATTCATTCTATATCTATGGTCCTACACACCCCTCCTTCATATTTTGACACACTCTAAGACCACTCTGTGGCCCAGGGACAAACGGCTGTTCCTCTCGCCCCAAGCGGTCCGTCTTTCATGCTAATATATAAGTCAGATCTGAAATTATCACAGTTTCAGTGTGTGGCGGTCAGATCTCATCATGGCTCCATGCGTAAAAACAATTAAACCTCCTCCCTCCTCGGCCCTCCTCCACCCACAACAATCACTCTAGGACGTGTGAGGTGAAATTGAGCAAGAAATTATCAGTTTTCTAAATCACTTCTCTCCTCTCACATAACATTCATTTAATTCTTTCTCTTTGTCCCTTTCCTCTTAGCTTCTACTTTAACAGGTCCCAACCAAATCCCTCGCTACTTCTCCTTTCCTCCAGCCTCTTTTCTCATCTCTCTCTCTGTCGTCATTCTTCTAACAGGACTTCTCTGTTGCGTGTGAATGCTCTCTGAACGGCCTGCTTTCCTCCCTTTCAGGCTGGATGGCATTGTTGCTGCCTACTGTGGGTTGGCTGTATTTATTTAGTGGTAATTGGTGTGTGGATGAGTGGGGTAATGAGGTGCATCCACACTTGGCTGCTCCCCTCTGAGAGAGACAGATTGGGGGATGGAGGAAGACTGCTGCAGGCCTGTACCACTGTGCTGTCTGTTCCAGTCCCAGACATCCAGGCTGATCAGAATGACTGTTTCATACCCAGGTGGACAACCCCAATATCAAATCAAATCAGTCACAAATCAAATCACACAACAGGTGTGGACCTTACAGTGAAATGCTTACTTACAGGCTCTAACCAATAGTGCAAAAAAGGTATTAGGTGAACAATAGGTAAGTAAACAAATAAAAACAACAGTAAAACGACAGCGAAAAATAACAGTAGCGAGACTATATACAGTAGAGGCTGTATACAGTAGAGGCTATATACAGTAACAAGACTATATACAGTAACGAGACTATATACAGTAGAGGCTATATACAGTAGAGAGGCCAGATACAGTAGAGAGGCCAGATACAGTAGAGGCTATATACAGTAGAGGCTATATACAGGAGAGGCTGTATACAGTAGAGGCTGTATACAGTAGAGGCTGTATACAGTAGAGGCTGTGTACAGTAGAGGCTGTGTACAGTAGAGGCTGTGTACAGTAGAGGCTGTGTACAGTAGAGACTATGTACAGTAACGAGGCTGTATACCAGTAGAGGCTATATACAGTAGAGGCTATAAACAGGAGAGGCTATATACAGTAGCAAGGCTATATACAGTAGCGAGGCTATGTACAGTCCCGAGACTATACAGTAGAGGCTATATACAGTAGCGAGGCTATATACAGTAGCGAGGCTATGTACAGTAACGAGACTATACAGTAGAGGCTATATACAGTAGCGAGGCTATATACAGTAGCGAGGCTATATATAGTAGAGAGGCTATATACAGTAGCGAGGCTGTATACAGTAGAGAGGCTATATACAGTAGAGAGGATATATACAGTAGAGAGGATATATACAGTAGAGAGGCTGTATACAGTAGAGGATATATACAGTAGAGGTTACATACAGACACCTGTTAGTCAGGCTGATTGAGGTAGGGGGGGGTGCATGCGTACGTGTGTGTATGTTTTTAGTTTTTTGTGTGTGTGTGCTTACTTTCTATCCCAGGTGCCCCTCCTGCCACCCCAGACCTATCCTTGATGCCACCCCAGACCTATCCCCGGTACCCTCCATGCCACCCCAGGCCTGGTGCCACCCCAGACCTATCCCCGGTACCCTCCATGCCACCCCAGGCCTGGTGCCACCCCAGACCTATCCCCGGTACCCTCCATGCCACCCCAGGCCTGGTGCCACCCCAGACCTATCCCCGGTGCCCTCCCTGCCACCCCAGGCCTGGTGCCACCCCAGACCTATCCCCGGTGCCCTCCCTGCCACCCCAGATCTATCCCAGGCCTAGCCCCAGTACCCTCCAGAGTACCTATTTCATTTACACCACCTTCCTTATCTGTCTGGACCACTGAGCGCCTTCAGTCTGCTGCCTCCTGCCTTCAGTCTGCTGCCTCCTGCCTCCAGTCTGCTGTCTCCTGCCTTCAGTCTGCTGCCTCCTGCCTCCAGTCTGCTGCCTCCTGCCTTCAGTCTGCTGCCTCCTGCCTTCAGTCTGCTGCCTCCTGCCTTCAGTCTCCTGCCTCCAGTCTCCTGCCTGCCTCCCATTTATTACATGCCATTTGCTGCCTCATATCCTATGAAATTCAATTGCACAGCTCACACTGAAGCCAGAGCAGAGGATTTCTTTCTCTCTTTCTCCCAACTTTCCCACCTCTTGAAAATGAAGCTGCTTAATGATAATATATCATTTAGTAGTACTGCAGTATGTATCTCTGACATTTTGAATGGAAATGGGGGAACTGTCCACAGGGGCTTAGGGTGCTAATGTTATGCACGGGTCATGTTGTTGCAGCATAATTCATGTGGACTGACCCTTGAGACAGTCCCTGTATGAGAGGAGTAGCAGGACTCATTTACAGGCAGACTTTGAGTTGGTTCATCTGGTTTTATCCCAGAAACCACCTGGCTGAATCAAACGGGCCGCTGTTGGGTAATTGAGGCCCACTCCGCACCCCTGTGGTGACCATGGCAGAACTGTAATTCCCCAACAACTCTGACTGAGTCCCAGCCTGGCAACAAGCCCGTCTCCCAGCAAAACACTGTGACTCAGTCCCAGCATGGCAACAAGCCCGTCTCCCAGCAAAACACTGTGACTGAGTCCCAGCCTGGCAACAAGCCCGTCTCCCAGCAAAACACTGTGTCAGTCCCAGCCTGGCAACAGTCCCAGCCTGTGCAGTCCCAGCCTGGCAACAAGCCCGTCTCCCAGCAAAAACACTGTGACTCAGTCCCAGCCTGGCAACAAGCCCGTCTCCCAGCAAAACACTGTGACTCAGTCCCAGCCTGGCAACAAGCCCGTCTCCCAGCAAAACACTGTGACTCAGTCCCAGCCTGGCAACAAGCCCGTCTCCCAGCAAAACACTGTGACTCAGTCCCAGCCTGGCAACAAGCCCGTCTCCCAGCAAAACACTGTGACTCAGTCCCAGCCTGGCAACAAGCCCGTCTCCCAGCAAAACACTGTGACTCAGTCCCAGCCTGGCAACAAGCCCGTCTCCCAGCAAAACACTGTGACTCAGTCCCAGCCTGGCAACAAGCCCGTCTCCCAGCAAAACACTGTGACTCAGTCCCAGCCTGGCAACAAGCCCGTCTCCCAGCAAAACACTGTGACTCAGTCCCAGCCTGGCAACAAGCCCGTCTCCCAGCAAAACACTGCGACTCAGTCCCAGCCTGGCAACAAGCCCTTCTCCCATCAAAACACTGTGACTCAGTCCCAGCCTGGCAACAAGCCCTTCTCCCATCAAAACACTGTGACTCAGTCCCAGCCTGGCAACAAGCTCGTCTCCCAGCAAAACACTGTGACTCAGTCCCAGCCTGGCAACAAGCCCGTCTCCCAGCAAAACACTGTGACTCAGTCCCAGCCTGGCAACAAGCCCGTCTCCCAGCAAAACACTGTGACTCAGCGTCTGTCAGGAGAATGAAGAGGAGGCAGATCTGGAGTACATCTCAATGTGCTACACAGGTTTATTCCACCTGTTCTAAGTGAATGTTTGCTTTGATCATTTGGACAGTAGAGAGTCAGTCCTGTTTTTTATTGTGGATTGTAATCAACACTCATAGCAAACACACCAGAGGTAGACTTTGGCCTGTTTTAGGTTCCAGGTGTGTTGGTGTGTCATATGTTGCAATATAATGTACTGCTCAGCTGTACATACAGTACAGTCTGACAAACCCTCTGTGACATACAGCTACTGTCTAAACATACAGCTACTGTAGGTGTCATGGTCAGAGAGGGTATCACATACAGCTACTATAGGTGTCATGGTCAGAGAGGGTACCACATACAGCTACTGTAGGTGTCATGACCAGAGAGGGTACCACATACAGCTACTGTAGGTGTCATGACCAGAGAGCGTACCACATACAGCTACTGTAGGTGTCATGACCAGAGAGGGTACCACATACAGCTACTGTAGGTGTCATGACCAGAGAGGGTAACAAGCTACTGTAGGTGTCATGACCAGAGAGGGTACCACATACAGCTACTGTAGGTCATGACCAGAAGGGTACCACATACAGCTACTGTAGGTGTCATGACCAGAGAGGGTACCACATACAGCTACTGTAGGTGTCATGACCAGAGAGGGTACCACATACAGCTACTGTAGGTGTCATGACCAGAGAGGGTACCACATACAGCTACTGTAGGTGTCATGACCAGAAGCTACTGTAGGTGTCATGACCAGACCACATACAGCTACTGTAGGTGTCATGACCAGAGAGGGTACCACATACAGCTACTGTAGGTGTCATGACCAGAGAGGGTCCCACATACAGCTACTGTAGGTGTCATGACCAGAGAGGGTATCACCAGCTACTGTAGGTGTCAACAGAGAGGGTACCACATACAGCTACTGTAGGTGTCATGACCAGAGAGGGTATCACATACAGCTACTGTAGGTGTCATGACCAGAGAGGGTATCACATACAGCTACTGTAGGTGTCATGACCAGAAGGGTACACATACAGCTACTGTAGGTGTCCCAGAGAGGGTATCACATACAGCTACTGTAGGTGTCATGACCAGAGAGGGTATCACATACAGCTACTGTAGGTGTCATGACCAGAGAGGGTACCACATACAGCTACTGTAGGTGTCATGACCAGAGAGGGTATCACATACAGCTACTGTAGGTGTCATGACCAGAGAGGGTATCACATACAGCTACTGTCTCCCAGCAAAACACTGTCAGTCATGACCAGAGAGGGTATCACATACAGCTACTGTAGGTGTCATGACCCAGGGTACCAATACAGCTACTGTAGGTGTCATGACCAGAGAGGGTCCACATACACTGTAGGTGTCATGCAGAGAGGGTATCACATACAGCTAGGTGTCATGACCAGAGAGGGTATCACATACAGCTACTGTAGGTGTCATGACCAGTATCACATACAGCTACTGTAGGTGTCATGACCAGAGAGGGTATCACATACAGCTACTGTAGGTGTCATCCCAGCTACTGTAGGTGTCATGACCAGAGAGGGTATCACATACAGCTACTGTAGGTGTCATGACCAGAGAGGGTATCACATACAGCTACTGTAGGTGTCATGGTCAGATGGTCACATACAGCTACTGTACCATGACCAGAGAGGGTATCACATACAGCTACTGTAGGTGTCATGGACCAGAGAGGGTATCACATACAGCTACTGTAGGTGTCATGACCAGAGAATCACATACAGCTACTGTAGGTGTCCCAGAGAGGGTATCACATACAGCTACTGTAGGTGTCATGACCAGAGAGGGTATCACATACAGCTACTGTAGGTGTCATGGTCAGAGAGGGTATCACATACAGCTACTGTAGGTGTCAGCAAAATCACTGTACTGTAGGTGTCATGGTCAGAGAGGGTATCACATACAGCTACTGTAGGTGTCATGATCCAGAGAGGGGGTAGGTCACATCAGCTCACTACTGTAGGTGTCATGACCAGAGAGGGTATCACATACAGCTACTGTAGGTGTCATGACCAGTATCACATACAGCTGTAGGTGTCATGACCAGAGAGGGTATCACATACAGCTACTGTAGGTGTCATGACCAGAGAGGGTATCACATACAGCTACTGTAGGTGTCATGGTCAGAGAGGGTATCACATACAGCTACTGTAGGTGTCATGACCAGAGAGGGTATCACATACAGCTACTGTAGGTGTCATGACCAGAGAGGGTATCACATACAGCTACTGTAGGTGTCATGACCAGAGAGGGTATGTCATACTACAGCTACTGTAGGTGTCATGGTCAGAGAGGGTATCACATACAGCTACTGTAGGTGTCATGGTCAGAGAGGGTATCACATACAGCTACTGTAGGTGTCATGGTCAGAGAGGGTATCACATACAGCTACTGTAGGTGTCATGACCAGAGAGGGTATCACATACAGCTACTGTAGGTGTCATGGTCAGAGAGGGTATCACATACAGCTACTGTCATGGTCAGAGAGGGTATCACATACAGCTACTGTAGGTGTCATGGTCAGAGAGGGTATCACATACAGCTACTGTAGGTGTCATGGTCAGAGAGGGTATCACATACAGCTACTGTAGGTGTCATGACCAGAGAGGGTATCACATACAGCTACTGTAGGTGTCATGACCAGAGAGGGTATCACATACAGCTACTGTAGGTGTCATGTCAGAGAGGGTACCACATACAGCTACTGTAGGTGTCATGACCAGAAGAGGGTATCACATACAGCTACTGTAGGTGTCATGACCAGAGGTGTCATACCACATACAGCTACTGTAGGTGTCATGGTCAGAGAGGGTATCACATACAGCTACTGTAGGTGTCATGGTCAGAGAGGGTATCACATACAGCTACTGTAGGTGTCATGACCAGAGAGGGTACCACATACAGCTACTGTAGGTGTCATGACCAGAGAGGGTATCACATACAGCTACTGTAGGTGTCATGGTCAGAGAGGGTATCACATACAGCTACTGTAGGTGTCATGGTCAGAGAGGGTATCACATACAGCTACTGTAGGTGTCATGGTCAGAGAGGGTATCACATACAGCTACTGTAGGTGTCATGGTCAGAGAGGGTATCACATACAGCTACTGTAGGTGTCATGGTCAGAGAGGGTATCACATACAGCTACTGTAGGTGTCATGGTCAGAGAGGGTATCACATACAGCTACTGTAGGTGTCATGGTCAGAGAGGGTATCACATACAGCTACTGTAGGTGTCATGGTCAGAGAGGGTACCACATACAGCTACTGTAGGTGTCATGGTCAGAGAGGGTATCACATACAGCTACTGTAGGTGTCATGGTCAGAGAGGGTATCACATACAGCTACTGTAGGTGTCATGGTCAGAGAGGGTATCACGTACATTCAACACTGTCTGTCTGATTTAAACTTTAGTAAGTAGGTTACTTGCCCATGGCTCCGTCTCAATGTTTTAATTACCATAATAATGCTTCACAATTAACACCCAGCCAGTGCTGTGGGTCAGACAATATCAGGTGTGTTTCAGGCTAAATGTGGGAACAGAAAAACACACAACGCCATGTATGGCAGCTTCAGGAGCTTGGGGGTGTGGCGAGAATGGAAGGCAGTGAATTTTTTGACAAGGTGGCCGAGGTGATGCCTCATTCCCTCTGACATCGTTGTACACCCTAAAGGTGACTGGATGTGTCCATCTACCCAGGGTGCACCTCTCCTAGCTGTGGCTAAATTTACACAGCCCAGCCACCTGCCCATAGGGAGGGAGGTAGAGAGGATGGATGGAGGAAGGGAGGTGTAGAGATGGAGCGATTGGAGGCTCAGGGGGAAGAGTAAAACAGGGTTATTCTGTCTGGTTTTCAGAATGTATTATTCTGTTTGTCTGGGAAGTGTTGTAGTTTACAGCAAGTTAAACCTCGTCTAGCTATTCTTATGTTAGGTGGAGCCTTGCTGTTCACAACAATTTCATGACTTAAATCTGGACTTCCATTATTCCATTTCCACATATGTATCATTGCACCTTTGGAACTATTTTCCATCTCTCTTCCTGCCTTAGTTTACACCCTGTAACTCCGCCCTGCCTTAGTTTACACCCTGTAACTCCGCCCTGCCTTAGTTTACACCCTGTAACTCCGCCCTGCCTTAGTTTACACCCTGTAACTCCGCCCTGCCTTAGTTTACACCCTGTAACTCCGCCCTGCCTTAGTTTACACCCTGTAACTCCGCCCTGCCTTAGTTTACACCCTGTAACTCCGCCCTGCCTTAGTTTACACCCTGTAACTCCGCCCTGCCTTAGTTTACTCCGCCCTGTAACTCCGCCCTGCCTTAGTTTACACCCTGTAACTCCGCCCTGCCTTAGTTTACAACCTGTAACTCCGCCCTGCCTTAGTTTACACCCTGTAACTCCGCCCTGCCTTAGTTTACACCCTGTAACTCCGCCCTGCCTTAGTTTACACCCTGTAACTCCGCCCTGCCTTAGTTTACACCCTGTAACTCCGCCCTGCCTTAGTTTACACCCTGTAACTCCGCCCTGCCTTAGTTTACACCCTGTAACTCCGCCCTGCCTTAGTTTACACCCTGTAACTCCGCCCTGCCTTAGTTTACACCCTGTAACTCCATCCCGTGTGGAAGTGTGTTGATATCACTGACAGTAGTGATGGTAAATGGACTTGATGCCGTCTCCCTAGCTGAGTGTGATCAGGGTTTAGTGGGTTAGTAGAGCACAGCAACCCCAGCTCCCAGTCATCCCAGTGGAACGCTACTACGAGACTAAGAGCTCTCTTCTCATAGCTCTCCTCTCTCCCACAGCTCGCTGTAACTGTTAAAGACATGACCTCCCCTTTCAGTGTCACTACCCAGAGGAGTAGGGTGGAGTCATACCCCAGGCACTCTGTGCTATGGAAGGTCCCACATGTGATGTCTGTCTCTCTTTTATGGTAACAGGTTTTTTCCCTATCAACCATTGTGTGTCATGTGTTTGGTCAATGGCTCTGGTCAATGTGTCTCTGTGGGCCTACTGGTCTGAATACCACCCTGGTCAATGTGTCTCTGTCTGTGGGTCTGAAATACCACCCCTACTGGTCAATGTGTCTCTGGCCTACTGGTCTGAATACCACCCTGGTCAATGTCAATGTGTCTCTGTGGGCCTGGCTGGTCTAAATACCACCCCCTGGGGTCAATGTGTCTCTGTGGGCCTACTGGTCTGAATACCACCCTGGTCAATGTGTCTCTGTGGGCCTACTGGTCTGAATACCACCCTGGTCAATGTGGTCCAAGTCAGCACCAATGACTGACCGTGGCCTGCATGCCTGTTGCTGTGAATGGAGTTGCTCTGGGCAACACCTTTTCAGCCAGTCCTATGAAGTCCCCAGTATGCTGGTCTTTGTCCCCACAAGGGCTGTCCTCTCAGCCAAAAGGGGCTCCTTTTTTTATGGGGACTATCAACTGGTGATAGATTGTGCCCAGCCATTTTTATTCACGCCACAGTCAATCACATAGACACGCACATACACACTGACCACACACACACTGACCACACACACACTGACCACATACACACTGACCACACACACACTGACCACATACACACTTGGTCTTAGACATTCATCCCATAAACAGACACTCCAAGAGACGGTACCACACACACACACACACACACACACACACACACACACACACACACACACACACACACACACACACACCCTTTACATCCTGATCTCCTGCTCCTCCACATGTCTTCTACAGAAAGGAGCTGTCTGCTGTTCTCCACTACTTCTGTTCCTCCGGACCGGAACATTCCTTCTATTCCTCATCCCTCTGAGAACAACCTCTCTCTCCCGCCTCTGCCATCTTCCCCCCTCTTGTCCTCCACTTCCCCTCTTCCCACTCATTCTCCTCAGCCTTCTACCCCATCCCTCCATCTTTACCTCCTCTCACCTCCTCATCCCCTCCTCCTCTGTTCCTCTCCTCCTCTGCTGTTGTCTAGACAGCTGAACTAGCTGCTGCCTCATTAGGCTGGTGATCACGCTTCTGAGCATGGATAAAGGACAGGAGTGTGGACTGCTACTTACACACACACACACACACACACATACACACACACACACACACACAAACAGAGCACTCAATGCCTTGGGATGCTCGCTGACAGTGGTTACCCTACGGATGAAATATTGTCTCTATGAATGAAATATCGTCTCTGGATGAAATATTGTCTCGATGGATGAAATGTCGGCTCGATGGATGAAATATCGTCTTGATGGATGAAATATCGGCTCGATGGATGAAATATCGGCTCGATGGATGAAATATCGGCTCATTGGATGCAATATCAGCTCTATGGATGCAAATCAATTTGGAGTCAATGAGGGAAGGGGGTAGGGAACACACTTACTGTGGAAAACTAGCCTTTCTGCACCTCTGCTCCCTTTCTCATCCTTTCCTCATCTCCCTTCATCCTTTCCTCATCTCCCCTCTCATCCTTTCCTCATCTCCTCCCTGCCTCTCATCCTTTCCTGCTCTCTCCCTCTCATCCTTTCCTGCTCTCCCCTCTCATCCTTTCCTCCTCTCCCCTCTCATCCTTTCCTGCTCTCCCCTCTCATCCTTTCCTCATCTCCCCTCTCATCCTTTCCTGCTCTCCCTTCTCTTCCCTCGTTCTCTCCCTTCTCCTCCTCTCCCCTTCTCTCCCCTCTCATTCTTTCCCTGTTCTCTCCTTCCTTCCCTTCTCTTCCCTCGTTCTCTCCCTCCCCTTCTCTTCCCTCCTTCTCTTCCCTCTCTTCTCTCCCCTTCTCTTCCCTCATTCTCTCTCTCTCTCTCCTCCTCTCCCTTCTTCTCTTCCCTCCCTTCTCTCCCTCCTCTCCCTCTCTCTCCTCTCCCCTTCTCTTCCCTCGTTCTCTCTCCTCCTCCTCTCCCCTTCTCTTCCCTCGTTCTCTCCCTCTCTCCCCTTCTCTTCCCTCGTTCTCTCCACTTCTCTTCCCTCATTCTCTTTCTCTCTCCTCTCCCCTTCTCTAACCTCGTTCTCTCCCTCTCTCCTCCTCTCCCCTTCTCTTCCCTCGTTCTCTTCCCTCTCTCCTCCTCTCCCCTTCTCTTCCCTCGTTCTCTCTCTCTTCCTCCTCTCCCCTTCTCTTCCCTCGTTCTCTTTCCTCCTTCTCTTCTCTAACCTCCGTTCTCTTTCCTCCTCCTCTTCTCTTCCCTCGTTCTCTCCCTCTCTCCTCTTCTCTCTTCCTCCCTCTTTCTCATTCTCCCCTTCTCTTCCCTCTTCTCTCCTCTTTCTCCTCCTCTCCCCTTCTCTTCCCTCGTTCTCTCCCCTTCTCTCCTCCCTCTTCTCTCCCCTCTCCTCTCTCCCCTTCTCTTCCCTCTTCTCTCCCTCTCTCCTCCTCTCCCCTTCTCTTCCCTCGTTCTCTCCCTCTCTCCTCCTCTCCCCTTCTCTTCCCTCATTCTCTCCCTCTCTCCTCCTCTCCCCTTCTCTTCCCTCGTTCTCTCTCTCTCTCTCTCCTCCTCTCCCCTTCTCTTCCCTCGTTCTCTCTCTCTCTCCTCCTCTCCCCTTCTCTTCCCTCGTTCTCTCTCTCTCTCTCCTCCTCTCCCCTTCTCTTCCCTCGTTCTCTCTCTCTCTCCTCCTCTCCCCTTCTCTTCCCTCGTTCTCTCTCTCTCTCCTCCTCTCCCCTTCTCTTCCCTCGTTCTCTCTCTCTCCTCTCTCCCCTTCTCTTCCCTCTCTCCCCTCTCTCTTCCCTTCTCTTCCCTCGTTCTCTCTCTCTCCTCCTCTCCCCTTCTCTTCCCTCGTTCTCCTCCTCTCCCCTTCTCTTCCCTCGTTCTCTCTCTCTCCTCCTCTCCCCTTCTCTTCCCTCGTTCTCTCTCTCTCTCTCCTCCTCTCCCCTTCTCTTCGCTCGTTCTCTCCCCTTCTCTTCTCTTCCCAGTCCTTAGTCAGTGCCACATAAGTGTTTTTCTGAGAGCCATCCTCTCCCCTTCTGAGGTGTCAATGTCTTACCCCATCTGACACAGTAAAGTCACTACCATCTTTTACTGTCAAACGTAATGCCTGTAAACTGTTTGTGAACCACCGGTGAGAGGAGAGGAGAGGAGAGGAATTATGTTTTTTTAGGAAGGCCAAGTTGCCTGAGTAACTCAGTGAATTCACATTGTAAATATCACTCTGTCACATCTGAGGTCAGTTTGTGTGTGTGCACTGAAAAGCATTAATAAGACATGATAAAACAGTCCTAGTAAATCTGCCCTGTATTTCATTTGTGGTAACTGATGCTGTGAGAGAGAATCAGAGGGCAGATGCTTCCTGAACCCACAACCTGAGATGATGCATTGTGGGAGATTGAGTTCTATGGAATGTTAGCATGATCCATGTGAATTCACCTACAGGGCCAAAAGACTGTAACTGATAAGAGAGAAACTGGATAACAGTGTTTATGGTCCAACAGTGGTGTTTGAGACGAAGATATCCACAGGCTTGCTGACTGACCTGATGTGAAGGATAGACGAGGATGTCCACGCTTTTTCAGGCTTCGCTTTATCCTTTTATACAGAGCCATTTTAAACCTTAGTACTGATTTCAGTGTCTGACATTCCTAGACTACAGAGGGAAATATGTGCATACCTAATGTGTGTGTTACTCTTCATTGTTATACAGTACTATGGTATCAAAGTCATGGTTTGAGGGTTAAAATGTGTATTTGGGGCTAGAGGTCTCCCAGATATGCTGTCATAACCTATGCAGCCATGTACTCTGCTATGGGCCTATTGGAAGTGAAGGCAACACTTACACGTGTTTGTACCCCGCGCCCTCTACCCCCTTCCACCCCGTCTTTTCCCGTCCCTGGGCTCCATGTCACCCCAGGGTCCAATGTCTGCCTGGCCACCCGCTGACTGTGCCCCAATCCATAACGCCAACGTCACCCCTCCTCTTCCCCCACTGGGGTCATCATACTCTCACCCATTGCTCCCTAACTCTATATTGCCCAAGGTCAAAGCTAGCACTGCCCTCTAAAAAGAAACGGAATGAAATGAAACTGAAAGCAGCTAAAAATGGCCCGACCCTGCGCTCCCCCTTAAAGCTACTGACTGAGCCAGCTACCTCAAGGCTACTGACGGGGCTGGCCAGAGGAACCCGGAAGATAGTGTAGTGCAGGGATGGGTAACGTTGATGGGGGTGGGGGCCACAAAACATCTGAACTCATCATGGGGGGCTGCAGTTGCTTGCGGGTTTGCTTACTCACATACATAGAATTTCATGCAATTATACTCATTTTGCCATAGGGGGGAGAGAAATGTTTGCAATTTTTAATATATCTGTGTGAGACTAAGAAAATCAATGGGGGCCCCACGGCCGGTAATTCGACCGTGATAACACGTTTAGATCGCTGGCCGCTAAACTAACTTAGCAATCTAAAAATGTTACCTGACATGGGCTAACTGACTGACTTTTCAGTCTCTGGCTCAAGCAGAAAAACTGCTGATGTATAAACACCTTTCTGAATTACAGCTTGTGTATTCTACTACTGTCACTGGCAAGTAAGTTGAGACCCAGACTGAGATTGATTTGAGGGCCTTCAAAAGGGGGCCGCGGGCAGCCAGTTGTCCATCCATGGTGTCTGGGGAGATGGTGATGATGATGTTATTGTCTCCTGTTGTGCTTCGTCTGCCCTCTTGCACTAGTAGTTACCTCTTGTATGCTGCTTCAGGCAGGTTTTTCACACAACTGTGATGTTTAATGAATCTTATTTCAGGAACATGATCACCGTTTAGGACAAATGTGTCTAAATTTGCAACCGATGCAATTTTTTCATCTTCCATTTCAGAGGCATAGAGCGTGAGTGAGGTCTACTCAAGAGAAACACAAACATTCCATTTGAAATTAAAAACCCTCCAGAAATAATTGCATCTCATCAGTTTCCTGTTTTAACAAGTTGAATTCAATGGAATAGTTTGTTCAGAATTAGTCCCATCCCTTTCATTCCCATTTCGTGACTATAATTACCCCCAGAATATTCCTTGCTCATCCTCCTGCCTTGTCTGTCTGAAGCATTAGCCACTGAGCAGAAGAGGCGTGGCTCCTGGGTCTCTGTCTGCTGCTGTGTCTCCGGCTCTGTCTGTATCTGTCTGTTGATTCGTCTCAGTCTGTGTCTCCGGCTCTGTCTGTATCTGTCTGTTGCTGCGTCTCCATCTGGGTCTCTGTCTGTTGCTGCGTCTCCATCTGGGTCTCTGTCTGTTGCTGCGTCTCCGTCTGTGTCTCCGGCTCTGTCTGTCTCTGTCTGTTGATTCGTCTCTGCCTGTTGCTGCGTCTCCGTCTGTGTCTCCGTCTGTGTCTCTGTCTGTTGCTGCGTCTCCGTCTCTGACTCCCCGTCTGGGTCTCTGTCTGTTGCTGCGTCTCCGTCTGACTCCCCGTCTGGGTCTCTGTCTGTGCTGCGTCTCCATCTGACTCCCCGTCTGGGTCTCTGTCTGTTGCTGCGTCTCCATCTGTCTCCCCGTCTGTGTCTCTGTCTGTTGCTGCGTCTCAGTCTGTGTCTCCGGCTCTGTCTGTATCTGTCTGTTGCTGCGTCTCCATCTGGGTCTCTGTCTGTTGCTGCGTCTCCATCTGGGTCTCTGTCTGTTGCTGCGTCTCCATCTGGGTCTCTGTCTGTTGATTCGTCTCTGTCTGTTGCTGCGTCTCCGTCTGACTCCCCGTCTGGGTCTCTGTCTGTTGCTGTGTCTCCGTCTGACTCCCCGTCTGGGTCTCTGTCTGTTGCTGTGTCTCCGTCTGACTCCCCGTCTGGGTCTCTGTCTGTTGCTGTGTCTCCGTCTGACTCCCCGTCTGGGTCTCTGTCTGTTGCTGTGTCTGGGTCTCTGTCTCCCCGTCTGTCTCCGTCTGACTCCCCGTCTGGGTCTCTGTCTGTTGCTGCGTCTCCGTCTGACTGTCTGTCTCTGTCTGTTGCTGTGTCTCTGACTCCCCTGTTGTCTGGGTCTCTGTCTGTTGCCCTCCGCTCTGTCTCCCGTCTGGGTCTCTGTCTGTTGCTGCGTCTCCGTCTGACGTCTCTGTCTGTTGCTGACTCCTCTGTCTGCCCGTCTGGGTCTCCGGTCTGTCTGCTGCGTCTCCGTCTGACTCCCCGTCTGGGTCTCTGTCTGTTGCTGCGTCTCCGTCTGACTCCCCGTCTGGGTCTCTGTCTGTTGCTGCGTCTCCGTCTGACTCCCCGTCTGGGTCTCTGTCTGTTGCTGCGTCTCCGTCTGACTCCCCGTCTGGGTCTCTGTCTGTTGCTGCGTCTCCGTCTGACTCCCCGTCTGGGTCTCTGTCTGTTGCTGCGTCTCCGTCTGTCTCCCCGTCTGGGTCTCTGTCTGTTGCTGTGTCTGGGTCTCTGTCTGTTGCTGTGTCTGGGTCTCTGTCTGTTGCTGCGTCTCCGTCTGACTCCCCGTCTGGGTCTCTGTCTGTTGCTGCGTCTCCGTCTGACTCCCCGTCTGGGTCTCTGTCTGTTGCTGCGTCTCCGTCTGACTCCCCGTCTGGGTCTCTGCCTGTTGCTGC
The DNA here is from genome assembly GCF_036934945.1 of Oncorhynchus masou masou. Taxonomy (NCBI): domain Eukaryota; kingdom Metazoa; phylum Chordata; class Actinopteri; order Salmoniformes; family Salmonidae; genus Oncorhynchus; species Oncorhynchus masou. The sequence continues at coordinate 14,205,472 of NC_088213.1, read as the reverse complement.
GTCTCTCCGTCTCTGTCTGACTCGTCCCGTCTGGGTCTCTGTCTGTTGCTGCGTCTCCGTCTGACTCCCCGTCTGGGTCTCCCTGTTGCTGCGTCTCCGTCTGACTGTCTGTCTCTGCTGCGTCTCCGTCTGTCTCCCCGTCTGGGTCTCTCCCGTGCTGTGTCTGCCTGTTCCTCCGTCTGTCTCCCCGTCTGGGTCTCTGGCTGTTGCTGCGTCTCCGTCTGTCTCCCCGTCTGGGTCTCTGGTCTGTGTCTCCGTCTGACTCCCCGTCTGGGTCTCTGTCTGTTGCTCGTCTCCGTCTGTCTCCCCGTCTGGGTCTCTGTCTGTTGCTGCGTCTCCGTCTGACTCCCCTCCCCTGTGCTGGGTCTCTGTCTGTCTGCTGCGTCTCCGTCTGACTCCCCGTCTGGGTCTCTGTCTGTTGCTGCGTCTCCGTCTGACTCCCCGTCTGGGTCTCTGTCTGTTGCTGCGTCTCCGTCTGACTCCCCGTCTGGGTCTCTGTCTGTTGCTGCGTCTCCGTCTGACTCCCCGTCTGGGTCTCTGTCTGTTGCTGCGTCTGTATCTCTGTCTGTTGGACCTGACAAAGACCCAGCTCAGGTCCAAGTCTTGTCTACTATTAAAGGTGCTACGAGTAACATAATGGACCTTTTTAGTTTGTTCTCTCTGTAAGTATAATGTGATGTTTACGACAACATTGCTGTGTCCGTCTGTCTGTGACTGTCTCCAGGGATATGATATGTCACTCAGACAGGCTGGTGACTAAAATATACCAATAGTCAGAGAATAGATGTCTCTGTCATTCAGTTCAGTTAGAGACTCCCCGTCTGGGTCTCTGTCTCCGTCTGCATCTTCTCTGACTCCCCGTCTGACTGTCAGTTGAAACATGAGGGTCTGTCATGCTGCGTCTCCTAATTGTCCCCTGTTTCTTTCTCTGTTTCTCTGTCTCCACCTCCTAAAATATACCAATAGCTCATAGTTAGCTAGTCACTGTCATGTCCACCTCCTAAAATATACCAATAGCTCATAGTTAGCTAGTCACTGTCATGTCCACCTCCTAAAATATACCAATAGCTGTCATCCAGGATAGATATAGTCACAGTCATGTCCACCTCCTAAAATATACCAATAGCTCATAGTTAGAAAGGGTGTGGCAGTCATGTCCACTGAAACATGAGATGTCATGTTTCTTTTCTGTTTCACTGTCTCCACCTCCTAAAATATACCAATAGCTCATAGTTAGCTAGTCACTGTCATGTCCACCTCCTAAAATATACCAATAGCTCATAGTTAGCTAGTCACTGTCATGTCCACCTCCTAAAATATACCAATAGCTCATAGTTAGCTAGTCACTGTCATGTCCACCTCCTAAAATATACCAATAGCTCATAGTTAGCTAGTCACTGTCATGTCCACCTCCTAAAATATACCAATAGCTCATAGTTAGCTAGTCACTGTCATGTCCACCTCCTAAAATATACCAATAGCTCATAGTTAGCTAGTCACTGTCATGTCCACCTCCTAAAATATACCAATAGCTCATAGTTAGCTAGTCACTGTCATGTCCACCTCCTAAAATATACCAATAGCTCATAGTTAGCTAGTCACTGTCATGTCCACCTCTAAAATATACCAATAGCTCATAGTTAGCTAGTCACTGTCATGTCCACCTCCTAAAATATACCAATAGCTCATAGTTAGCTAGTCACTGTCATGTCCACCTCCTAAAATATACCAATAGCTCATAGTTAGCTAGTCACTGTCATGTCCACCTCCTAAAATATACCAATAGCTCATAGTTAGCTAGTCACTGTCATGTCCACCTCCTAAAATATACCAATAGCTCATAGTTAGCTAGTCACTGTCATGTCCACCTCCTAAAATATACCAATAGCTCATAGTTAGCTAGTCACTGTCATGTCCTCCTCCGTTGCTGAACGGAGCATTTTACAACAGAAATAAAACAACACAGGTTTTTTTATTGACACATTCTATTCATCCTAGAATTCCCAAACGCAGGTGGTTTCTGAGCCAAGCCACAGTGAGGTAAATGGTCCTCAGTTGTAGGGTTATTGTGAGGTCACGACCGGCCGGAGATCGTGTTACTCTCTCTCCCAGCACAAAAGAAGAGGAAAGCAGAGCTTCTCGTCAGCTTTTGTTATACCCAAGGTGGGCTAGAATTACCAACGTAATGGGATTTTTTTTTTAAAGCTACTTCTGCATTTTCTGTCTGGCCAGCGGAAGTATTCTCTGAAATTGCCATTGCAATGTGACAGCAGTTTGTCCCTCAAATAGAAAAGAACGACACCTGATTTATGTGGGGTTTGAGTTAGTCTGAGTTAATACTAGTTCCTCTAACTTTGACAAATGTTTTCCCACACAAGGTAGTGTAACTCGATAGCAGTGGGGGATTAAGGTTTTGGGAGGTGATTTGGTGGTGTAGGCTGAATGAACAAGTCTGGTGACTGACTGGGACATTTCTACACGTTTTCAGCTGGCAGACTTTCTCTTTCGGTTTTGACCCTTGACCTAAAGGACAGATTGGGTTGTGGAATGGGAGGGATATTGGACTGGTGTCATGGACAGCCAATATTTTTACACTGGCTGCACTGCATCCCAATGTTGACAAGGAGAAGGGAATTGGTTTTGGATATATGATATGACCAGTGTGGTTTTTCATGAATACTGAACAAAGCTACACATACTGAAGGCTGATGTCCATCACCTCCATCTTGAATGTGGAATTACCCCACGAACAACACAAATATTCTAGAGTTGTTGGAATGTGTTTGGTTTGTTGATGTTATTGAGAATAATATTGTGTGTTTACGGTTTAATCTTGGTTCCTGACTCCAACTTTTCTGACTTCAATTGATGAACTGGTTCGTCTTAAGGCTGTTGATTGCATTTTCACATTAGTAATCATTTCAATGGCTGATTTAGGAACAGGATCACCATGTTTCCTAGTGCTTTTTGCAAGTTGCAAGTGACACGAACGGTGCTAATATGTTCTTGGAAGTACAAACCAAACATTCTAAGTCCCTTAAATTGTGTGTTCTCTTAGGTAGGTGTTTATGGTAAATATGTCATTTCCCTGAGCACGTTCCTACATTGGTCAAGCTGCTCCAATCAGAATAACCGATCTACCAATCGTCATGTGTTCCAACTAAGTGTTGGGTTTCCCAGAGTTTAAGCAGTACAGTGACACACACACTGTACATTTGCTTATTCCATGTGTAAATCTGTGTTGTTTTTGTGTCGCACTGCTTTGCTTTATCTTGGCCAGGTTGCAGTTGTAAATGAGAACTTGTTCTCAACTGGCCTACCTGGTTAAATAAAGGTGATCTGGCCTACCTGGTTAAAGAAAGGTGATCTGGCCTACCTGGTTAAATAAAGGTGGTCTGGCCTACCTGGTTAAATAAAGGTGGTCTGGCCTACCTGGTTGAATAAAGGTGCTCTGGCCTACCTGGTTGAATAAAGGTGCTCTGGCCTACCTGGTTAAATAAAGGTGATCTGGCCTACCTGGTTAAATAAAGGTGGTCTGGCCTACCTGGTTAAATAAAGGTGGTCTGGCCTACCTGGTTGAATAAAGGTGCTCTGGCCTACCTGGTTAAATAAAGGTGATCTGGCCTACCTGGTTAAATAAAGGTGGTCTGGCCTACCTGGTTAAATAAAGGTGCTCTGGCCTACCTGGTTAAATAAAGGTGATCTGGCCTACCTGGTTAAATAAAGGTGGTCTGGCCTACCTGGTTAAATAAAGGTGATCTGGCCTACCTGGTTAAATAAAGGTGGTCTGGCCTACCTGGTTGAATAAAGGTGCTCTGGCCTACCTGGTTAAATAAAGGTGGTCTGGCCTACCTGGTTGAATAAAGGTGCTCTGGCCTACCTGGTTAAATAAAGGTGGTCTGGCCTACCTGGTTAAATAAAGGTGGTCTGGCCTACCTGGTTGAATAAAGGTGGTCTGGCCTACCTGGTTAAATAAAGGTGGTCTGGCCTACCTGGTTGAATAAAGGTGCTCTGGCCTACCTGGTTAAGTAAAGGTGAAATACATAAACACAGGGCCCTTTTAGAAGTGTGACTAAAATGAATGTGGACTAAATGACTTGTTAAATGATTTCCTTGTACCACAGTCATTGGCAGCGAGTTTCCGCACGTGAAATGTCTTTGATAGAGGGCTGCTTTGTGAGAGCGGGTTGGTTCCCTCTAAGCTCTGTTTGGGGCAAATCAGATCTATATGGATCATGGAAATGTGCTTACATAAAGTGGTATAAACACACTGAGAACCCAAACAAGTCCTTCTGTTGGAGAACTTTTCTGCCCCCTGCTTTCAATGCCAGTAGCCCAGCTTCTGTTCACACGCCATCCCTGGGCCCACATTCACAAAGCATCTTAGAGTAGGAGTACTGATCTAGGATCAGACCCCCCCCCCCCCCGTCCATATAGTCTCATTATAATCTAAAGGAAGCTAAACTGATCCTGGATCAGCACTCCTACTCTAATATGCTTTGTTATGAGATTGTCTTCTACCCGCCATTTGTTATCTGAAGTGACCAGCTATGCCCACTGTGGAACGCTATCTCCCATCAGTAGCTGAGGCTTGAGCTGAGGCAGGGTGTAAGGAGGGGCGTAAATAAGCTGTGGGGGTTTGTCCATTGTGGGGGGATATTAGTAACCCTCTTAGGCAAAGCCAGTCTCTGGGCCTGACCCCGAGGGCTCATTTGAAGTGCTTAGCGCTCGTTTGGGGCTTTGTCGCACCCCTCGCCCCATTGGCAGTGTCGACCCCAGCCCAGCCAGCCCCAGTGGCTGTGGAGCAGCACCGAGCCACGGACCTTTACCCTTGCATGCCACGGGGGAGTGGACACCCACGTCACACACACGCACTATATTCACACACACACTATACACACATACCCGAGCTAACACACACTCGGCATACATACACCAGCTAGCACACATACACACATTCTCTATCTAACACACACACACACAGACACACAGACACAGAGAGAGTCCCCCGTTCCCCATCTCAGCCAATGGTCTTATTTCCCTCTGTCCACTCCCACCCCCCTCCCTCTGTTCCATTCTCTTTCTCCACCCCCTGAGGGTTGCCAGGCAACAGGAAAATACTTCACACACAACCTCACACATGCCCTATGTCTGAGAGGGCTTTCTGGATCATCATGGAGTGTGGCGGTCATAAACGGGCTCAGAGAGAGTCTGTCTGTCTGTCTCTGTCTGTCTGTGTGGGACACTATTCCAATGGTCAACACATCACCACGTAGACTTCTCTAAAAGGGAAGTTATATCACAGCTGTGAGTTATATGAAACACTGTGTGTAACTGCACTGCAATTCCACTGTCAATCTATACCACTACTGTATATAATACATACCAATGGGTATCAGCAATGTCTTTGTCACTGCCATGTGAATGCATGGATTTGGGGTCACTTCAACTTTTGATCAAGGAAGTCACCTCTCTGATAGTCTGAGATGTCTTCTCAGACCTGCTGTCACAGAGGCCCCAGGGAGGGCTGTTGGTACTCTGCCTCTCCCTCTCTTGTCGCCATCGATTGCTCTGGTCTGCCCCTGAACTCAAACGTTAGAGGAGCTGAGCAGCTCTTCTGGATTGGTTTGACCTTCCTCTTCGCACATGCTCAGTGGGGGTCTGCGATCCCTGAGCCAAACAGTCACACACAGTGCACACCTACACACCTACACACACACACACACACACCAGGCAGGTAGCGAGGTCTGTAGGTGTCTGACAGCCAGACAACGGTGTGATGTGTTTTCTGTCCTCACCCACTGAGGAACGATGCATATGTCATTGATTGTCTCTCGACACAGTTTCCGCTGCTGTGCACTTAGCAGGGCTGACTCCTGGCCTGATCAATACATTGTTTTTCTTTTTCAATCACACTCCACTGAGCTGGAGACATCAAAGGTCACACTGGCAAAGTTTTGGAAGGGGTGGAGGGGGCATATGGAAGCCCTGTAGCATGATGTGGGTGTGTTGTAGGAATGTGCTTTTTATTTCCCACTGAAAAGAAAAGACAGTTCATCACTGATGTTTTTGACAACCTGTTATCTATCATGGTTGTGCTGTGATGCTTAGTCAAATCCAGCTAACTTCATCTAGTCTGTATCAAATGACCTGAATCACCAGGGGTTATGACCTTCACCCATTCCTGTAAACACTACCAGTAGGCATCGTCTGTCCTTACCCTCTCTCACCATTCCTGTAAACACTACCAGTAGGCATCGTCTGTCCTTACCCTCTCTCACCATTCCTGTAGACACTACCAGTAGGCATCGTCTGTCCTTACCCTCTCTCACCATTCCTGTAAACACTACCAGTAGGCATCGTCTGTCCTTACCCTCTCTCACCATTCCTGTAAACACTACCAGTAGGCATCGTCTGTCCTTACCCTCTCTCACCATTCCTGTAGGCACCTCACCATTCCTGTAAACACTACCAGTAGGCATCGTCTGTCCTTACCCTCTCTCACCATTCCTGTAAACACTACCAGTAGGCATCGTCTGTCCTTACCCTCTCTCACCATTCCTGTAGGCAGTCTGTCCTTACCTCTCTCACCATTCCTGTAAACACTACCAGTAGGCATCGTCTGTCCTTACCCTCTCTCACCATTCCTGTAAACACTACCAGTAGGCATCGTCTGTCCTTACCCTCTCTCACCATTCCTGTAGACACTACCAGTAGGCATCGTCTGTCCTTACCCTCTCTCACCATTCCTGTAAACACTACCAGTAGGCATCGTCTGTCCTTACCCTCTCTCGCCATTCCTGTAAACACTACCAGTAGGCATCGTCTGTCCTTACCCTCTCTCACCATTCCTGTAAACACTACCAGTAGGCATCGTCTGTCCTTACCCTCTCTCACCATTCCTGTAAACACTACCAGTAGGCATCGTCTGTCCTTACCCTCTCTCACCATTCCTGTAAACACTACCAGTAGGCATCGTCTGTCCTTACCCTCTCTCACCATTCCTGTAGGCACCTCCGGTAGGCATCGTCTGTCCTTACCCTCTCTCACCATTCCTGTAAACACTACCAGTAGGCATCGTCTGTCCTTACCCTCTCTCGCCATTCCTGTAGACACTACCAGTAGGCATCGTCTGTCCTTACCCTCTCTCACCATTCCTGTAAACACTACCAGTAGGCAGCGTCTGTCCTTACCCGCTCTCACCATTCCTGTAAACACTACCAGTCGGCATCGTCTGTCCTTACCCTCTCTCACCATTCCTGTAGGCACTACCAGTAGACATCGTCTGTCCTTACCCTCTCTCACCATTCCTGTAAACACTACCAGAAGGCATCGTCTGTCCTTACCCGCTCTCACCATTCCTGTAGGCACCTCCGGTAGGCATCGTCTGTCCTTACCCTCTCTCACCATTCCTGTAAACACTACCAGTAGGCAGCGTCTGTCCTTACCCTCTCTCACCATTCCTGTAAACACTACCAGTAGGCAGCGTCTGTCCTTACCCTCTCTCACCATTCCTGTAAACACTACCAGTAGGCATCGTCTGTCCTTACCCTCTCTCACCATTCCTGTAGACACTACCAGTAGGCATCGTCTGTCCTTACCCTCTCTCACCATTCCTGTAGACACTACCAGTAGGCATCGTCTGTCCTTACCCTCTCTCACCATTCCTGTAAACACTACCAGTAGGCATCGTCTGTCCTTACCCTCTCACCATTCCTGTAGACACTACCAGTAGACATCGTCTGTCCTTACCCTCTCTCACCATTCCTGTAAACACTACCAGAAGGCATCGTCTGTCCTTACCCGCTCTCACCATTCCTGTAAACACTACCAGTAGGCATCGTCTGTCCTTACCCTCTCTCACCATTCCTGTAGACACTACCAGTAGACATCGTCTGTCCTTACCCTCTCTCACCATTCCTGTAAACACTACCAGAAGGCATCGTCTGTCCTTACCCGCTCTCACCATTCCTGTAAACACTACCAGTAGGCATCGTCTGTCCTTACCCTCTCTCACCATTCCTGTAAACACTACCAGTATGCATCGTCTGTCCTTACCCTCTCTCACCATTCCTGTAGACACTACCAGTAGGCAGCGTCTGTCCTTACCCGCTCTCACCATTCCTGTAAACACTACCAGTCGGCATCGTCTGTCCTTACCCTCTCTCACCATTCCTGTAAACATTACCAGTAGACATCGTCTGTCCTTACCCTCTCTCACCATTCCTGTAAACACTACCAGAAGGCATCGTCTGTCCTTACCCGCTCTCACCATTCCTGTAGGCACCTCCGGTAGGCATCGTCTGTCCTTACCCTCTCTCACCATTCCTGTAAACACTACCAGAAGGCATCGTCTGTCCTTACCCGCTCTCACCATTCCTGTAGGCACCTCCGGTAGGCATCGTCTGTCCTTACCCTCTCTCACCATTCCTGTAAACACTACCAGTAGGCATCGTCTGTCCTTACCCTCTCTCACCATTCCTGTAAACACTACCAGTAGGCAGCGTCTGTCCTTACCCTCTCTCACCATTCCTGTAAACACTACCAGTAGGCATCGTCTGTCCTTACCCTCTCTCACCATTCCTGTAGACACTACCAGTAGGCATCGTCTGTCCTTACCCTCTCTCGCCATTCCTGTAGACACTACCAGTAGGCATCGTCTGTCCTTACCCTCTCTCACCATTCCTGTAAACACTACCAGTAGGCATCGTCTGTCCTTACCCTCTCACCATTCCTGTAGACACTACCAGTAGACATCGTCTGTCCTTATCCTCTCTCACCATTCCTGTAAACACTACCAGAAGGCATCGTCTGTCCTTACCCGCTCTCACCATTCCTGTAAACACTACCAGTAGGCATCGTCTGTCCTTACCCTCTCTCACCATTCCTGTAGACACTACCAGTAGGACATCGTCTGTCCTTACCCTCTCTCACCATTCCTGTAAACACTACCAGAAGGCATCGTCTGTCCTTACCCGCTCTCACCATTCCTGTAAACACTACCAGTAGGCATCGTCTGTCCTTACCCTCTCTCACCATTCCTGTAAACACTACCAGTATGCATCGTCTGTCCTTACCCTCTCTCACCATTCCTGTAAACACTACCAGAAGGCATCGTCTGTCCTTACCCGCTCTCACCATTCCTGTAAACACTACCAGTAGGCAGCGTCTGTCCTTACCCTCTCTCACCATTCCTGTAGGCACCTCCGGTAGGCATCGTCTGTCCTTACCCTCTCTCACCATTCCTGTAAACACTACCAGTAGGCATCGTCTGTCCTTACCCGCTCTCACCATTCCTGTAGACACTACCAGTAGACATCGTCTGTCCTTACCCTCTCTCACCATTCCTGTAAACACTACCAGAAGGCATCGTCTGTCCTTACCCGCTCTCACCATTCCTGTAGACACTACCAGTAGGCATCGTCTGTCCTTACCCTCTCTCACCATTCCTGTAAACACTACCAGTAGGCATTGTCTGTCCTTACCCTCTCTCACCATTCCTGTAGACACTACCAGTAGACATCGTCTGTCCTTACCCTCTCTCACCATTCCTGTAAACACTACCAGAAGGCATCGTCTGTCCTTACCCGCTCTCACCATTCCTGTAAACACTACCAGTAGGCATCGTCTGTCCTTACCCTCTCTCACCATTCCTGTAGACACTACCAGTAGACATCGTCTGTCCTTACCCTCTCTCACCATTCCTGTAAACACTACCAGAAGGCATCGTCTGTCCTTACCCGCTCTCACCATTCCTGTAAACACTACCAGTAGGCATCGTCTGTCCTTACCCTCTCTCACCATTCCTGTAAACACTACCAGTAGGCATCGTCTGTCCTTACCCTCTCTCACCATTCCTGTAGACACTACCAGTAGACATCGTCTGTCCTTACCCTCTCTCACCATTCCTGTAAACACTACCAGAAGGCATCGTCTGTCCTTACCCGCTCTCACCATTCCTGTAAACACTACCAGTAGGCATCGTCTGTCCTTACCCTCTCTCACCATTCCTGTAGGCACCTCCGGTAGGCATCGTCTGTCCTTACCCTCTCTCACCATTCCTGTAAACACTACCAGTAGGCATCGTCTGTCCTTACCCTCTCTCACCATTCCTGTAAACACTACCAGTAGGCATCGTCTGTCCTTACCCGCTCTCACCATTCCTGTAAACACTACCAGTAGGCATCGTCTGTCCTTACCCTCTCTCAACATTCCTGTAGGCACTACCAGTAGGCATCGTCTGTCCTTACCCTCTCTCACCATTCCTGTAAACACTACCAGTAGGCATCGTCTGTCCTTACCCTCTCTCACCATTCCTGTAGGCACTACCAGTAGGCATCGTCTGTCCTTACCCTCTCTCACCATTCCTGTAGGCACTACCAGTAGGCATCGTCTGTCCTTACCCTCTCTCACCATTCCTGTAAACACTACCAGTAGGCATCGTCTGTCCTTACCCTCTCTCACCATTCCTGTAAACACTACCAGTAGGCATCGTCTGTCCTTACCCTCTCTCACCATTCCTGTAGACACTACCAGTAGGCATCGTCTGTCCTTACCCTCTCTCACCATTCCTGTAAACACTACCAGTAGGCATCGTCTGTCCTTACCCTCTCTCACCATTCCTGTAGGCACCTCCAGTAGGCATCGTCTGTCCTTACCCTCTCTCACCATTCCTGTAAACACTACCAGTAGGCATCGTCTGTCCTTACCCTCTCTCACCATTCCTGTAGACACTACCAGTAGACATCGTCTGTCCTTACCCTCTCTCACCATTCCTGTAAACACTACCAGAAGGCAGGCATGTCTGTCCTTACCCGCTCTCACCATTCCTGTAAACACTACCAGTAGGCATCGTCTGTCCTTACCCTCTCTCACCATTCCTGTAAACACTACCAGTAGGCATCGTCTGTCCTTACCCTCTCTCACCATTCCTGTAGACACTACCAGTAGACATCGTCTGTCCTTACCCTCTCTCACCATTCCTGTAAACACTACCAGAAGGCATCGTCTGTCCTTACCCGCTCTCACCATTCCTGTAAACACTACCAGTAGGCATCGTCTGTCCTTACCCTCTCTCACCATTCCTGTAGACACTACCAGTAGGCATCGTCTGTCCTTACCCTCTCTCACCATTCCTGTAAACACTACCAGTAGGCATCGTCTGTCCTTACCCTCTCTCACCATTCCTGTAGGCACCTCCGGTAGGCATCGTCTGTCCTTACCCTCTCTCACCATTCCTGTAAACACTACCAGTAGGCATCGTCTGTCCTTACCCTCTCTCACCATTCCTGTAAACACTACCAGTAGGCATCGTCTGTCCTTACCCTCTCTCACCATTCCTGTAAACACTACCAGTAGGCATCGTCTGTCCTTACCCTCTCTCACCATTCCTGTAGGCACCTCCGGTAGGCATCGTCTGTCCTTACCCTCTCTCACCATTCCTGTAAACACTACCAGTAGGCATCGTCTGTCCTTACCCTCTCTCACCATTCCTGTAGGCACCTCCGGTAGGCATCGTCTGTCCTTACCCTCTCTCACCATTCCTGTAAACACTACCAGTAGGCATCGTCTGTCCTTACCCGCTCTCACCATTCCTGTAAACACTACTAGTAGGCAGCGTCTGTCCTTACCCGCTCTCACCATTCCTGTAAACACTACCAGTCGGCATCGTCTGTCCTTACCCTCTCTCACCATTCCTGTAAACACTACCAGTAGACATCGTCTGTCCTTACCCTCTCTCACCATTCCTGTAAACACTACCAGAAGGCATTGTCTGTCCTTACCCGCTCTCACCATTCCTGTAGGCACCTCCGGTAGGCATCGTCTGTCCTTACCCTCTCTCACCATTCCTGTAAACACTACCAGTAGGCAGCGTCTGTCCTTACCCTCTCTCACCATTCCTGTAAACACTACCAGTAGACATCGTCTGTCCTTACCCTCTCTCACCATTCCTGTAAACACTACCAGAAGGCATCGTCTGTCCTTACCCGCTCTCACCATTCCTGTAAACACTACCAGTAGGCATCGTCTGTCCTTACCCTCTCTCACCATTCCTGTAGACACTACCAGTAGACATCGTCTGTCCTTACCCTCTCTCACCATTCCTGTAAACACTACCAGAAGGCATCGTCTGTCCTTACCCGCTCTCACCATTCCTGTAAACACTACCAGTAGGCATCGTCTGTCCTTACCCTCTCTCACCATTCCTGTAAACACTACCAGTAGGCATCGTCTGTCCTTACCCTCTCTCACCATTCCTGTAGACACTACCAGTAGACATCGTCTGTCCTTACCCTCTCTCACCATTCCTGTAAACACTACCAGAAGGCATCGTCTGTCCTTACCCGCTCTCACCATTCCTGTAAACACTACCAGTAGGCATCGTCTGTCCTTACCCTCTCTCACCATTCCTGTAGGCACCTCCGGTAGGCATCGTCTGTCCTTACCCTCTCTCACCATTCCTGTAAACACTACCAGTAGACATCGTCTGTCCTTACCCTCTCTCACCATTCCTGTAAACACTACCAGTAGGCATCGTCTGTCCTTACCCGCTCTCACCATTCCTGTAAACACTACCAGTAGGCATCGTCTGTCCTTACCCTCTCTCACCATTCCTGTAGGCACTACCAGTAGGCATCGTCTGTCCTTACCCTCTCTCACCATTCCTGTAAACACTACCAGTAGGCATCGTCTGTCCTTACCCTCTCTCACCATTCCTGTAAACACTACCAGTAGGCATCGTCTGTCCTTACCCTCTCTCACCATTCCTGTAGGCACTACCAGTAGGCATCGTCTGTCCTTACCCTCTCTCACCATTCCTGTAGGCACTACCAGTAGGCATCGTCTGTCCTTACCCTCTCTCACCATTCCTGTAAACACTACCAGTAGGCATCGTCTGTCCTTACCCTCTCTCACCATTCCTGTAAACACTACCAGTAGGCATCGTCTGTCCTTACCCTCTCTCACCATTCCTGTAGACACTACCAGTAGGCATCGTCTGTCCTTACCCTCTCTCACCATTCCTGTAAACACTACCAGTAGGCATCGTCTGTCCTTACCCTCTCTCACCATTCCTGTAGGCACCTCCGGTAGGCATCGTCTGTCCTTACCCTCTCTCACCATTCCTGTAAACACTACCAGTAGGCATCGTCTGTCCTTACCCTCTCTCGCCATTCCTGTAAACACTACCAGTAGGCATCGTCTGTCCTTACCCTCTCTCACCATTCCTGTAAACACTACCAGTAGGCATCGTCTGTCCTTACCCTCTCTCACCATTCCTGTAGGCACCTCCGGTAGGCATCGTCTGTCCTTACCCTCTCTCACCATTCCTGTAAACACTACCAGTAGGCATCGTCTGTCCTTACCCTCTCTCACCATTCCTGTAGGCACCTCCGGTAGGCATCGTCTGTCCTTACCCTCTCTCACCATTCCTGTAAACACTACCAGTAGGCATCGTCTGTCCTTACCCGCTCTCACCATTCCTGTAAACACTACCAGTAGGCAGCGTCTGTCCTTACCCGCTCTCACCATTCCTGTAAACACTACCAGTCGGCATCGTCTGTCCTTACCCTCTCTCACCATTCCTGTAAACACTACCAGTAGACATCGTCTGTCCTTACCCTCTCTCACCATTCCTGTAAACACTACCAGTAGGCAGCGTCTGTCCTTACCCTCTCTCACCATTCCTGTAAACACTACCAGTAGACATCGTCTGTCCTTACCCCTCTCACCATTCCTGTAAACACTACCAGAAGGCATCGTCTGTCCTTACCCGCTCTCACCATTCCTGTAAACACTACCAGTAGGCATTGTCTGTCCTTACCCTCTCTCACCATTCCTGTAGACACTACCAGTAGACATCGTCTGTCCTTACCCTCTCTCACCATTCCTGTAAACACTACCAGAAGGCATCGTCTGTCCTTACCCGCTCTCACCATTCCTGTAAACACTACCAGTAGGCATCGTCTGTCCTTACCCTCTCTCACCATTCCTGTAAACACTACCAGTAGGCATCGTCTGTCCTTACCCTCTCTCACCATTCCTGTAGACACTACCAGTAGACATCGTCTGTCCTTACCCTCTCTCACCATTCCTGTAAACACTACCAGTAGGCATCGTCTGTCCTTACCCTCTCTCACCATTCCTGTAAACACTACCAGTAGGCATCGTCTGTCCTTACCCTCTCTCACCATTCCTGTAAACACTACCAGTAGGCATCGTCTGTCCTTACCCTCTCTCAACATTCCTGTAGGCACCTCCGGTAGGCATCGTCTGTCCTTACCCTCTCTCACCATTCCTGTAAACACTACCAGTAGGCATCGTCTGTCCTTACCCCTCTCACCATTCCTGTAAACACTACCGTCTGTCCTTACCCTCTCTCACCATTCCTGTAGGCACTACCAGTAGGCATCGTCTGTCCTTACCCTCTCTCACCATTCCTGTAGGCACTACCAGTAGGCATCGTCTGTCCTTACCCTCTCTCACCATTCCTGTAAACACTACCAGTAGGCATCGTCTGTCCTTACCCTCTCTCACCATTCCTGTAAACACTACCAGTAGGCATCGTCTGTCCTTACCCTCTCTCACCATTCCTGTAAACACTACCAGTAGGCATCGTCTGTCCTTACCCTCTCTCACCATTCCTGTAGGCACCTCCGGTAGGCATCGTCTGTCCTTACCCTCTCTCACCATTCCTGTAAACACTACCAGTAGGCATCGTCTGTCCTTACCCTCTCTCACCATTCCTGTAGGCACCTCAGTAGGCATCGTCTGTCCTTACCCTCTCTCACCATTCCTGTAAACACTACCAGTAGGCATCGTCTGTCCTTACCCTCTCTCACCATTCCTGTAAACACTACCAGTAGGCATCGTCTGTCTTTACCCTCTCTCACCATTCCTGTAAACACTACCAGTAGGCAGCGTCTGTCCTTACCCGCTCTCACCATTCCTGTAAACACTACCAGTCGGCATCGTCTGTCCTTACCCTCTCTCACCATTCCTGTAGACACTACCAGTAGACATCGTCTGTCCTTACCCTCTCTCACCATTCCTGTAAACACTACCAGAAGGCATCGTCTGTCCTTACCCGCTCTCACCATTCCTGTAAACACTACCAGTAGGCATCGTCTGTCCTTACCCTCTCTCACCATTCCTGTAGGCACCTCCGGTAGGCATCGTCTGTCCTTACCCTCTCTCACCATTCCTGTAAACACTACCAGTAGGCATCGTCTGTCCTTACCCTCTCTCACCATTCCTGTAAACACTACCAGTAGGCATCGTCTGTCCTTACCCGCTCTCACCATTCCTGTAAACACTACCAGTAGGCATCGTCTGTCCTTACCCTCTCTCAACATTCCTGTAGGCACTACCAGTAGGCATCGTCTGTCCTTACCCTCTCTCACCATTCCTGTAAACACTACCAGTAGGCATCGTCTGTCCTTACCCTCTCTCACCATTCCTGTAAACACTACCAGTAGGCATCGTCTGTCCTTACCCTCTCTCACCATTCCTGTAGGCACTACCAGTAGGCATCGTCTGTCCTTACCCTCTCTCACCATTCCTGTAGGCACTACCAGTAGGCATCGTCTGTCCTTACCCTCTCTCACCATTCCTGTAAACACTACCAGTAGGCATCGTCTGTCCTTACCCTCTCTCGCCATTCCTGTAAACACTACCAGTAGGCATCGTCTGTCCTTACCCTCTCTCACCATTCCTGTAAACACTACCAGTAGGCATCGTCTGTCCTTACCCTCTCTCACCATTCCTGTAGGCACCTCCGGTAGGCATCGTCTGTCCTTACCCTCTCTCACCATTCCTGTAAACACTACCAGTAGGCATCGTCTGTCCTTACCCTCTCTCACCATTCCTGTAGGCACCTCCGGTAGGCATCGTCTGTCCTTACCCTCTCTCACCATTCCTGTAAACACTACCAGTAGGCATCGTCTGTCCTTACCCTCTCTCGCCATTCCTGTAGACACTACCAGTAGGCATCGTCTGTCTTTACCCTCTCTCACCATTCCTGTAAACACTACCAGTAGGCAGCGTCTGTCCTTACCCGCTCTCACCATTCCTGTAAACACTACCAGTCGGCATCGTCTGTCCTTACCCTCTCTCACCATTCCTGTAAACACTACCAGTAGACATCGTCTGTCCTTACCCTCTCTCACCATTCCTGTAAACACTACCAGAAGGCATTGTCTGTCCTTACTCTCACCATTCCTGTAGGCACCTCCGGTAGGCATCGTCTGTCCTTACCCTCTCTCACCATTCCTGTAAACACTACCAGTAGGCAGCGTCTGTCCTTACCCTCTCTCACCATTCCTGTAAACACTACCAGTAGACATCGTCTGTCCTTACCCTCTCTCACCATTCCTGTAAACACTACCAGAAGGCATCGTCTGTCCTTACCCTCTCTCACCATTCCTGTAAACACTACCAGTAGACATCGTCTGTCCTTACCCTCTCTCACCATTCCTGTAAACACTACCAGAAGGCATCGTCTGTCCTTACCCTCTCTCACCATTCCTGTAAACACTACCAGTAGACATAGTCTGTCCTTACCCTCTCTCACCATTCCTGTAAACACTACCAGTCGGCATCGTCTGTCCTTACCCTCTCTCACCATTCCTGTAAACATTACCAGTAGACATCGTCTGTCCTTACCCTCTCTCACCATTCCTGTAAACACTACCAGAAGGCATCGTCTGTCCTTACCCGCTCTCACCATTCCTGTAGGCACCTCCGGTAGGCATCGTCTGTCCTTACCCTCTCTCACCATTCCTGTAAACACTAACAGAAGGCATCGTCTGTCCTTACCCGCTCTCACCATTCCTGTAGGCACCTCCGGTAGGCATCGTCTGTCCTTACCCTCTCTCACCATTCCTGTAAACACTACCAGTAGGCATCGTCTGTCCTTACCCTCTCTCACCATTCCTGTAAACACTACCAGTAGGCAGCGTCTGTCCTTACCCTCTCTCACCATTCCTGTAGACACTACCAGTAGGCATCGTCTGTCCTTACCCTCTCTCACCATTCCTGTAGGCACCTCCGGTAGGCATCGTCTGTCCTTACCCTCTCTCACCATTCCTGTAAACACTACCAGTAGGCATCGTCTGTCCTTACCCCTCTCACCATTCCTGTAGGCACCTCCGGTAGGCATCGTCTGTCCTTACCCTCTCTCACCATTCCTGTAAACACTACCAGTAGGCATCGTCTGTCCTTACCCTCTCTCACCATTCCTGTAAACACTACCAGTAGGCATCGTCTGTCCTTACCCGCTCTCACCATTCCTGTAAACACTACCAGTAGGCATCGTCTGTCCTTACCCTCTCTCACCATTCCTGTAAACACTACCAGTAGGCATCGTCTGTCCTTACCCTCTCTCACCATTCCTGTAAACACTACCAGTAGGCATCGTCTGTCCTTACCCTCTCTCACCATTCCTGTAAACACTACCAGTAGGCATCGTCTGTCCTTACCCTCTCTCACCATTCCTGTAGGCACTACCAGTAGGCATCGTCTGTCCTTACCCTCTCTCACCATTCCTGTAAACACTACCAGTAGGCATCGTCTGTCCTTACCCTCTCTCACCATTCCTGTAAACACTACCAGTAGGCATCATCTGTCCTTACCCTCTCTCACCATTCCTGTAGACACTACCAGTAGGCATCGTCTGTCCTTATTCACCATTCCTGTAAACACTACCAGTAGGCATCGTCTGTCCTTACCCTCTCTCACCATTCCTGTAGGCACCTCCGGTAGGCATCGTCTGTCCTTACCCTCTCTCACCATTCCTGTAAACACTACCAGTAGGCATCGTCTGTCCTTACCCTCTCTCGCCATTCCTGTAAACACTACCAGTAGGCATCGTCTGTCCTTACCCTCTCTCACCATTCCTGTAAACACTACCAGTAGGCATCGTCTGTCCTTACCCTCTCTCACCATTCCTGTAAACACTACCAGTAGGCATCGTCTGTCCTTACCCTCTCTCACCATTCCTGTAGGCACCTCCGGTAGGCATCGTCTGTCCTTACCCTCTCTCACCATTCCTGTAAACACTACCAGTAGGCATCGTCTGTCCTTACCCTCTCTCACCATTCCTGTAGGCACCTCCGGTAGGCATCGTCTGTCCTTACCCTCTCTCACCATTCCTGTAAACACTACCAGTAGGCATCGTCTGTCCTTACCCTCTCTCGCCATTCCTGTAGACACTACCAGTAGGCATCGTCTGTCTTTACCCTCTCTCACCATTCCTGTAAACACTACCAGTAGGCAGCGTCTGTCCTTACCCGCTCTCACCATTCCTGTAAACACTACCAGTCGGCATCGTCTGTCCTTACCCTCTCTCACCATTCCTGTAAACACTACCAGTAGACATCGTCTGTCCTTACCCTCTCTCACCATTCCTGTAAACACTACCAGAAGGCATTGTCTGTCCTTACCCGCTCTCACCATTCCTGTAGGCACCTCCGGTAGGCATCGTCTGTCCTTACCCTCTCTCACCATTCCTGTAAACACTACCAGTAGGCAGCGTCTGTCCTTACCCTCTCTCACCATTCCTGTAAACACTACCAGTAGACATCGTCTGTCCTTACCCTCTCTCACCATTCCTGTAAACACTACCAGAAGGCATCGTCTGTCCTTACCCTCTCTCACCATTCCTGTAAACACTACCAGTAGACATCGTCTGTCCTTACCCTCTCTCACCATTCCTGTAAACACTACCAGTAGGCATCGTCTGTCCTTACCCTCTCTCACCATTCCTGTAAACACTACCAGTAGGCATCGTCTGTCCTTACCCTCTCTCACCATTCCTGTAGACACTACCAGTAGACATCGTCTGTCCTTACCCTCTCTCACCATTCCTGTAAACACTACCAGAAGGCATCGTCTGTCCTTACCCGCTCTCACCATTCCTGTAAACACTACCAGTAGGCATCTGTCCTTACCCTCTCTCACCATTCCTGTCCTTACCCTCTTACCCTCTCTCACCATTCCTGTAAACACTACCAGTAGGCATCGTCTGTCCTTACCCTCTCTCACCATTCCTGTAAACACTACCAGTAGGCATCGTCTGTCCTTACCCGCTCTCACCATTCCTGTAAACACTACCAGTAGCCATCGTCTGTCCTTACCCTCTCTCACCATTCCTGTAGACACTACCAGTAGGCATCGTCTGTCCTTACCCTCTCTCACCATTCCTGTAAACACTACCAGTAGGCATCGTCTGTCCTTACCCTCTCTCACCATTCCTGTAGGCACTACCGTCTGTCCTTACCCTCTCTCACCATTGCTGTAGGCACTACCGTCTGTCCTTACCCTCTCTCACCATTCCTGTAGGCACTACCAGTAGGCATCGTCTGTCCTTACCCTCTCTCACCATTCCTGTAAACACTACCAGTAGGCATCGTCTGTCCTTACCCTCTCTCGCCATTCCTGTAAACACTACCAGTAGGCATTGTCTGTCCTTACCCTCTCTCACCATTCCTGTAAACACTACCAGTAGGCATCGTCTGTCCTTACCCTCTCTCACCATTCCTGTAGGCACCTCCATTCGTCTGTCCTTACCCTCTCTCACCATTCCTGTAAACACTACCAGTAGGCATCGTCTGTCCTTACCCTCTCTCACCATTCCTGTAGGCACCTCCGGTAGGCATCGTCTGTCCTTACCCTCTCTCACCATTCCTGTAAACACTACCAGTAGGCATCGTCTGTCCTTACCCTCTCTCGCCATTCCTGTAGACACTACCAGTAGGCATCGTCTGTCTTTACCCTCTCTCACCATTCCTGTAAACACTACCAGTAGGCAGCGTCTGTCCTTACCCGCTCTCACCATTCCTGTAAACACTACCAGTCGGCATCGTCTGTCCTTACCCTCTCTCACCATTCCTGTAAACACTACCAGTAGACATCGTCTGTCCTTACCCTCTCTCACCATTCCTGTAAACACTACCAGAAGGCATTGTCTGTCCTTACCCGCTCTCACCATTCCTGTAGGCACCTCCGGTAGGCATCGTCTGTCCTTACCCTCTCTCACCATTCCTGTAAACACTACCAGTAGGCAGCGTCTGTCCTTACCCTCTCTCACCATTCCTGTAAACACTACCAGTAGACATCGTCTGTCCTTACCCTCTCTCACCATTCCTGTAAACACTACCAGAAGGCATCGTCTGTCCTTACCCTCTCTCACCATTCCTGTAAACACTACCAGTAGACATCGTCTGTCCTTACCTTCTCTCACCATTCCTGTAAACACTACCAGAAGGCATCGTCTGTCCTTACCCTCTCTCACCATTCCTGTAAACACTACCAGTAGACATAGTCTGTCCTTACCCTCTCTCACCATTCCTGTAAACACTACCAGTCGGCATCGTCTGTCCTTACCCTCTCTCACCATTCCTGTAAACATTACCAGTAGACATCGTCTGTCCTTACCCTCTCTCACCATTCCTGTAAACACTACCAGAAGGCATCGTCTGTCCTTACCCGCTCTCACCATTCCTGTAGGCACCTCCGGTAGGCATCGTCTGTCCTTACCCTCTCTCACCATTCCTGTAAACACTACCAGAAGGCATCGTCTGTCCTTACCCGCTCTCACCATTCCTGTAGGCACCTCCGGTAGGCATCGTCTGTCCTTACCCTCTCTCACCATTCCTGTAAACACTACCAGTAGGCATCGTCTGTCCTTACCCTCTCTCACCATTCCTGTAAACACTACCAGTAGGCATCGTCTGTCCTTACCCTCTCTCACCATTCCTGTAAACACTACCAGTAGGCATCGTCTGTCCTTACCCTCTCTCACCATTCCTGTAAACACTACCAGTAGGCATCGTCTGTCCTTACCCTCTCTCACCATTCCTGTAGGCACTACCAGTAGGCATCGTCTGTCCTTACCCTCTCTCACCATTCCTGTAAACACTACCAGTAGGCATCGTCTGTCCTTACCCTCTCTCACCATTCCTGTAAACACTACCAGTAGGCATCATCTGTCCTTACCCTCTCTCACCATTCCTGTAGACACTACCAGTAGGCATCGTCTGTCCTTACCCTCTCTCACCATTCCTGTAAACACTACCAGTAGGCATCGTCTGTCCTTACCCTCTCTCACCATTCCTGTAGGCACCTCCGGTAGGCATCGTCTGTCCTTACCCTCTCTCACCATTCCTGTAAACACTACCAGTAGGCATCGTCTGTCCTTACCCTCTCTCACCATTCCTGTAAACACTACCAGTAGGCATCGTCTGTCCTTACCCTCTCTCACCATTCCTGTAAACACTACCAGTAGGCATCGTCTGTCCTTACCCTCTCTCACCATTCCTGTAAACACTACCAGTAGGCATCGTCTGTCCTTACCCTCTCTCACCATTCCTGTAGGCACCTCCGGTAGGCATCGTCTGTCCTTACCCTCTCTCACCATTCCTGTAAACACTACCAGTAGGCATCGTCTGTCCTTACCCTCTCTCGCCATTCCTGTAGACACTACCAGTAGGCATCGTCTGTCTTTACCCTCTCTCACCATTCCTGTAAACACTACCAGTAGGCAGCGTCTGTCCTTACCCGCTCTCACCATTCCTGTAAACACTACCAGTCGGCATCGTCTGTCCTTACCCTCTCTCACCATTCCTGTAAACACTACCAGTAGACATCGTCTGTCCTTACCCTCTCTCACCATTCCTGTAAACACTACCAGAAGGCATTGTCTGTCCTTACCCGCTCTCACCATTCCTGTAGGCACCTCCGGTAGGCATCGTCTGTCCTTACCCTCTCTCACCATTCCTGTAAACACTACCAGTAGGCAGCGTCTGTCCTTACCCTCTCTCACCATTCCTGTAAACACTACCAGTAGACATCGTCTGTCCTTACCCTCTCTCACCATTCCTGTAAACACTACCAGAAGGCATCGTCTGTCCTTACTCTCTCTCACCATTCCTGTAAACACTACCAGTAGACATCGTCTGTCCTTACCCTCTCTCACCATTCCTGTAAACACTACCAGAAGGCATCGTCTGTCCTTACCCTCTCTCACCATTCCTGTAAACACTACCAGTAGACATCGTCTGTCCTTACCCTCTCTCACCATTCCTGTAAACACTACCAGTCGGCATCGTCTGTCCTTACCCTCTCTCACCATTCCTGTAAACATTACCAGTAGACATCGTCTGTCCTTACCCTCTCTCACCATTCCTGTAAACACTACCAGAAGGCATCGTCTGTCCTTACCCGCTCTCACCATTCCTGTAGGCACCTCCGGTAGGCATCGTCTGTCCTTACCCTCTCTCACCATTCCTGTAAACACTACCAGAAGGCATCGTCTGTCCTTACCCGCTCTCACCATTCCTGTAGGCACCTCCGGTAGGCATCGTCTGTCCTTACCCTCTCTCACCATTCCTGTAAACACTACCAGTAGGCATCGTCTGTCCTTACCCTCTCTCACCATTCCTGTAAACACTACCAGTAGGCAGCGTCTGTCCTTACCCTCTCTCACCATTCCTGTAGACACTACCAGTAGGCATCGTCTGTCCTTACCCTCTCTCACCATTCCTGTAAACACTACCAGAAGGCATCGTCTGTCCTTACCCGCTCTCACCATTCCTGTAAACACTACCAGTAGGCATCGTCTGTCCTTACCCTCTCTCACCATTCCTGTAGACACTACCAGTAGACATCGTCTGTCCTTACCCTCTCTCACCATTCCTGTAAACACTACCAGTAGGCATCGTCTGTCCTTACCCGCTCTCACCATTCCTGTAGGCACCTCCGGTAGGCATCGTCTGTCCTTACCCTCTCTCACCATTCCTGTAAACACTACCAGTAGGCATCGTCTGTCCTTACCCTCTCTCACCATTCCTGTAAACACTACCAGTAGGCAGCGTCTGTCCTTACCCTCTCTCACCATTCCTGTAGACACTACCAGTAGGCATCGTCTGTCCTTACCCTCTCTCACCATTCCTGTAAACACTACCAGAAGGCATCGTCTGTCCTTACCCGCTCTCACCATTCCTGTAAACACTACCAGTAGGCATCGTCTGTCCTTACCCTCTCTCACCATTCCTGTAGGCACCTCCGGTAGGCATCGTCTGTCCTTACCCTCTCTCACCATTCCTGTAAACACTACCAGTAGGCATCGTCTGTCCTTACCCTCTCTCACCATTCCTGTAAACACTACCAGTAGGCATCGTCTGTCCTTACCCCTCTCACCATTCCTGTAAACACTACCAGTAGGCATCGTCTGTCCTTACCCTCTCTCACCATTCCTGTAAACACTACCAGTAGGCATCGTCTGTCCTTACCCTCTCTCACCATTCCTGTAAACACTACCAGTAGGCATCGTCTGTCCTTACCCTCTCTCACCATTCCTGTAAACACTACCAGTAGGCATCGTCTGTCCTTACCCTCTCTCACCATTCCTGTAGGCACTACCAGTAGGCATCGTCTGTCCTTACCCTCTCTCACCATTCCTGTAAACACTACCAGTAGGCATCGTCTGTCCTTACCCTCTCTCACCATTCCTGTAAACACTACCAGTAGGCATCATCTGTCCTTACCCTCTCTCACCATTCCTGTAGACACTACCAGTAGGCATCGTCTGTCCTTACCCTCTCTCACCATTCCTGTAAACACTACCAGTAGGCATCGTCTGTCCTTACCCTCTCTCACCATTCCTGTAGGCACCTCCGGTAGGCATCGTCTGTCCTTACCCTCTCTCACCATTCCTGTAAACACTACCAGTAGGCATCGTCTGTCCTTACCCTCTCTCGCCATTCCTGTAAACACTACCAGTAGGCATCGTCTGTCCTTACCCTCTCTCGCCATTCCTGTAAACACTACCAGTAGGCATCGTCTGTCCTTACCCTCTCTCACCATTCCTGTAAACACTACCAGTAGGCATCGTCTGTCCTTACCCTCTCTCACCATTCCTGTAGGCACCTCCGGTAGGCATCGTCTGTCCTTACCCTCTCTCACCATTCCTGTAAACACTACCAGTAGGCATCGTCTGTCCTTACCCTCTCTCACCATTCCTGTAGGCACCTCCGGTAGGCATCGTCTGTCCTTACCCTCTCTCACCATTCCTGTAAACACTACCAGTAGGCATCGTCTGTCCTTACCCTCTCTCGCCATTCCTGTAGACACTACCAGTAGGCATCGTCTGTCTTTACCCTCTCTCACCATTCCTGTAAACACTACCAGTAGGCAGCGTCTGTCCTTACCCGCTCTCACCATTCCTGTAAACACTACCAGTCGGCATCGTCTGTCCTTACCCTCTCTCACCATTCCTGTAAACACTACCAGTAGACATCGTCTGTCCTTACCCTCTCTCACCATTCCTGTAAACACTACCAGAAGGCATTGTCTGTCCTTACCCGCTCTCACCATTCCTGTAGGCACCTCCGGTAGGCATCGTCTGTCCTTACCCTCTCTCACCATTCCTGTAAACACTACCAGTAGGCAGCGTCTGTCCTTACCCTCTCTCACCATTCCTGTAAACACTACCAGTAGACATCGTCTGTCCTTACCCTCTCTCACCATTCCTGTAAACACTACCAGAAGGCATCGTCTGTCCTTACCCTCTCTCACCATTCCTGTAAACACTACCAGTAGACATCGTCTGTCCTTACCCTCTCTCACCATTCCTGTAAACACTACCAGAAGGCATCGTCTGTCCTTACCCTCTCTCACCATTCCTGTAAACACTACCAGTAGACATCGTCTGTCCTTACCCTCTCTCACCATTCCTGTAAACACTACCAGTCGGCATCGTCTGTCCTTACCCTCTCTCACCATTCCTGTAAACATTACCAGTAGACATCGTCTGTCCTTACCCTCTCTCACCATTCCTGTAAACACTACCAGAAGGCATCGTCTGTCCTTACCCGCTCTCACCATTCCTGTAGGCACCTCCGGTAGGCATCGTCTGTCCTTACCCTCTCTCACCATTCCTGTAAACACTACCAGAAGGCATCGTCTGTCCTTACCCGCTCTCACCATTCCTGTAGGCACCTCCGGTAGGCATCGTCTGTCCTTACCCTCTCTCACCATTCCTGTAAACACTACCAGTAGGCATCGTCTGTCCTTACCCTCTCTCACCATTCCTGTAAACACTACCAGTAGGCAGCGTCTGTCCTTACCCTCTCTCACCATTCCTGTAGACACTACCAGTAGGCATCGTCTGTCCTTACCCGCTCTCACCATTCCTGTAAACACTACCAGTAGGCATCGTCTGTCCTTACCCTCTCTCACCATTCCTGTAGGCACCTCCGGTAGGCATCGTCTGTCCTTACCCTCTCTCACCATTCCTGTAAACACTACCAGTAGGCATCGTCTGTCCTTACCCTCTCTCACCATTCCTGTAAACACTACCAGTAGGCATCGTCTGTCCTTACCCGCTCTCACCATTCCTGTAAACACTACCAGTAGGCATCGTCTGTCCTTACCCTCTCTCAACATTCCTGTAGGCACTACCAGTAGGCATCGTCTGTCCTTACCCTCTCTCACCATTCCTGTAAACACTACCAGTAGGCATCGTCTGTCCTTACCCTCTCTCACCATTCCTGTAAACACTACCAGTAGGCATCGTCTGTCCTTACCCTCTCTCACCATTCCTGTAGGCACTACCAGTAGGCATCGTCTGTCCTTACCCTCTCTCACCATTCCTGTAGGCACTACCAGTAGGCATCGTCTGTCCTTACCCTCTCTCACCATTCCTGTAAACACTACCAGTAGGCATCGTCTGTCCTTACCCTCTCTCACCATTCCTGTAAACACTACCAGTAGGCATCATCTGTCCTTACCCTCTCTCACCATTCCTGTAGACACTACCAGTAGGCATCGTCTGTCCTTACCCTCTCTCACCATTCCTGTAAACACTACCAGTAGGCATCGTCTGTCCTTACCCTCTCTCACCATTCCTGTAGGCACCTCCAGTAGGCATCGTCTGTCCTTACCCTCTCTCACCATTCCTGTAAACACTACCAGTAGGCATCGTCTGTCCTTACCCTCTCTCGCCATTCCTGTAAACACTACCAGTAGGCATCGTCTGTCCTTACCCGCTCTCACCATTCCTGTAAACACTACCAGTAGGCATCGTCTGTCACCATTCCTGTAGGCACCTCCGGTAGGCATCGTCTGTCCTTACCCTCTCTCACCATTCCTGTAAACACTACCAGTAGGCAGCGTCTGTCCTTACCCGCTCTCACCATTCCTGTAAACACTACCAGTAGACATCGTCTGTCCTTACCCTCTCTCACCATTCCTGTAAACACTACCAGAAGGCATTGTCTGTCCTTACCCGCTCTCACCATTCCTGTAGGCACCTCCGGTAGTCATCGTCTGTCCTTACCCTCTCTCACCATTCCTGTAAACACTACCAGTAGGCAGCGTCTGTCCTTACCCTCTCTCACCATTCCTGTAAACACTACCAGTAGACATCGTCTGTCCTTACCCTCTCTCACCATTCCTGTAAACACTACCAGAAGGCATCGTCTGTCCTTACCCTCTCTCACCATTCCTGTAAACACTACCAGTAGACATCGTCTGTCCTTACCCTCTCTCACCATTCCTGTAAACACTACCAGAAGGCATCGTCTGTCCTTACCCTCTCTCACCATTCCTGTAAACACTACCAGTAGACATCGTCTGTCCTTACCCTCTCTCACCATTCCTGTAAACACTACCAGTCGGCATCGTCTGTCCTTACCCTCTCTCACCATTCCTGTAAACATTACCAGTAGACATCGTCTGTCCTTACCCTCTCTCACCATTCCTGTAAACACTACCAGAAGGCATCGTCTGTCCTTACCCGCTCTCACCATTCCTGTAGGCACCTCCGGTAGGCATCGTCTGTCCTTACCCTCTCTCACCATTCCTGTAAACACTACCAGAAGGCATCGTCTGTCCTTACCTCTCTCACCATTCCTGTAGGCACCTCCAGTAGGCATCGTCTGTCCTTACCCTCTCTCACCATTCCTGTAAACACTACCAGTAGGCATCGTCTGTCCTTACCCTCTCTCACCATTCCTGTAAACACTACCAGTAGGCAGCGTCTGTCCTTACCCTCTCTCACCATTCCTGTAGGCACTCCGGTAGGCATCGTCTGTCCTTACCCTCTCTCACCATTCCTGTAAACACTACCAGTAGGCATCGTCTGTCCTTACCCTCTCTCGCCATTCCTGTAAACACTACCAGTCGGCATCGTCTGTCCTTACCCTCTCTCACCATTCCTGTAAACACTACCAGTAGACATCGTCTGTCCTTACCCTCTCTCACCATTCCTGTAAACACTACCAGAAGGCATTGTCTGTCCTTACCCGCTCTCACCATTCCTGTAGGCACCTCCGGTAGGCATCGTCTGTCCTTACCCTCTCTCACCATTCCTGTAAACACTACCAGTAGGCAGCGTCTGTCCTTACCCTCTCTCACCATTCCTGTAAACACTACCAGTAGACATCGTCTGTCCTTACCCTCTCTCACCATTCCTGTAAACACTACCAGAAGGCATCGTCTGTCCTTACCCTCTCTCACCATTCCTGTAAACACTACCAGTAGACATCGTCTGTCCTTACCTTCTCTCACCATTCCTGTAAACACTACCAGAAGGCATCGTCTGTCCTTACCCTCTCTCACCATTCCTGTAAACACTACCAGTAGACATAGTCTGTCCTTACCCTCTCTCACCATTCCTGTAAACACTACCAGTCGGCATCGTCTGTCCTTACCCTCTCTCACCATTCCTGTAAACATTACCAGTAGACATCGTCTGTCCTTACCCTCTCTCACCATTCCTGTAAACACTACCAGAAGGCATCGTCTGTCCTTACCCGCTCTCACCATTCCTGTAGGCACCTCCGGTAGGCATCGTCTGTCCTTACCCTCTCTCACCATTCCTGTAAACACTAACAGAAGGCATCGTCTGTCCTTACCCGCTCTCACCATTCCTGTAGGCACCTCCGGTAGGCATCGTCTGTCCTTACCCTCTCTCACCATTCCTGTAAACACTACCAGTAGGCATCGTCTGTCCTTACCCTCTCTCACCATTCCTGTAAACACTACCAGTAGGCATCGTCTGTCCTTACCCTCTCTCACCATTCCTGTAAACACTACCAGTAGGCATCGTCTGTCCTTACCCTCTCTCACCATTCCTGTAAACACTACCAGTAGGCATCGTCTGTCCTTACCCTCTCTCACCATTCCTGTAGGCACTACCAGTAGGCATCGTCTGTCCTTACCCTCTCTCACCATTCCTGTAAACACTACCAGTAGGCATCGTCTGTCCTTACCCTCTCTCACCATTCCTGTAAACACTACCAGTAGGCATCATCTGTCCTTACCCTCTCTCACCATTCCTGTAGACACTACCAGTAGGCATCGTCTGTCCTTACCCTCTCTCACCATTCCTGTAAACACTACCAGTAGGCATCGTCTGTCCTTACCCTCTCTCACCATTCCTGTAGGCACCTCCGGTAGGCATCGTCTGTCCTTACCCTCTCTCACCATTCCTGTAAACACTACCAGTAGGCATCGTCTGTCCTTACCCTCTCTCGCCATTCCTGTAAACACTACCAGTAGGCATCGTCTGTCCTTACCCTCTCTCGCCATTCCTGTAAACACTACCAGTAGGCATCGTCTGTCCTTACCCTCTCTCACCATTCCTGTAAACACTACCAGTAGGCATCGTCTGTCCTTACCCTCTCTCACCATTCCTGTAGGCACCTCCGGTAGGCATCGTCTGTCCTTACCCTCTCTCACCATTCCTGTAAACACTACCAGTAGGCATCGTCTGTCCTTACCCTCTCTCACCATTCCTGTAGGCACCTCCTGTAGGCATCGTCTGTCCTTACCCTCTCTCACCATTCCTGTAAACACTACCAGTAGGCATCGTCTGTCCTTACCCTCTCTCACCATTCCTGTAGACACTACCAGTAGGCATCGTCTGTCTTTACCCTCTCTCACCATTCCTGTAAACACTACCAGTAGGCAGCGTCTGTCCTTACCCGCTCTCACCATTCCTGTAAACACTACCAGTCGGCATCGTCTGTCCTTACCCTCTCTCACCATTCCTGTAAACACTACCAGTAGACATCGTCTGTCCTTACCCTCTCTCACCATTCCTGTAAACACTACCAGAAGGCATTGTCTGTCCTTACCCGCTCTCACCATTCCTGTAGGCACCTCCGGTAGGCATCGTCTGTCCTTACCCTCTCTCACCATTCCTGTAAACACCAGTAGGCAGCGTCTGTCCTTACCCTCTCTCACCATTCCTGTAAACACTACCAGTAGACATCGTCTGTCCTTACCCTCTCTCACCATTCCTGTAAACACTACCAGAAGGCATCGTCTGTCCTTACTCTCTCTCACCATTCCTGTAAACACTACCAGTAGACATCGTCTGTCCTTACCCTCTCTCACCATTCCTGTAAACACTACCAGAAGGCATCGTCTGTCCTTACCCTCTCTCACCATTCCTGTAAACACTACCAGTAGACATCGTCTGTCCTTACCCTCTCTCACCATTCCTGTAAACACTACCAGTCGGCATCGTCTGTCCTTACCCTCTCTCACCATTCCTGTAAACATTACCAGTAGACATCGTCTGTCCTTACCCTCTCTCACCATTCCTGTAAACACTACCAGAAGGCATCGTCTGTCCTTACCCGCTCTCACCATTCCTGTAGGCACCTCCGGTAGGCATCGTCTGTCCTTACCCTCTCTCACCATTCCTGTAAACACTACCAGAAGGCATCGTCTGTCCTTACCCGCTCTCACCATTCCTGTAGGCACCTGTCATCGTCTGTCCTTACCCTCTCTCACCATTCCTGTAAACACTACCAGTAGGCATCGTCTGTCCTTACCCTCTCTCACCATTCCTGTAAACACTACCAGTAGGCAGCGTCTGTCCTTACCCTCTCTCACCATTCCTGTAGACACTACCAGTAGGCATCGTCTGTCCTTACCCTCTCTCACCATTCCTGTAAACACTACCAGAAGGCATCGTCTGTCCTTACCCGCTCTCACCATTCCTGTAAACACTACCAGTAGGCATCGTCTGTCCTTACCCTCTCTCACCATTCCTGTAGACACTACCAGTAGGCATCGTCTGTCCTTACCCTCTCTCACCATTCCTGTAAACACTACCAGTAGGCATCGTCTGTCCTTACCCGCTCTCACCATTCCTGTAGGCACCTCCAGTAGGCATCGTCTGTCCTTACCCTCTCTCACCATTCCTGTAAACACTACCAGTAGGCATCGTCTGTCCTTACCCTCTCTCACCATTCCTGTAAACACTACCAGTAGGCAGCGTCTGTCCTTACCCTCTCTCACCATTCCTGTAGACACTACCAGTAGGCATCGTCTGTCCTTACCCTCTCTCACCATTCCTGTAAACACTACCAGAAGGCATCGTCTGTCCTTACCCGCTCTCACCATTCCTGTAAACACTACCAGTAGGCATCGTCTGTCCTTATCCTCTCTCACCATTCCTGTAGGCACCTCCGGTAGGCATCGTCTGTCCTTACCCTCTCTCACCATTCCTGTAAACACTACCAGTAGGCATCGTCTGTCCTTACCCTCTCTCACCATTCCTGTAAACACTACCAGTAGGCATCGTCTGTCCTTACCCGCTCTCACCATTCCTGTAAACACTACCAGTAGGCATCGTCTGTCCTTACCCTCTCTCACCATTCCTGTAAACACTACCAGTAGGCATCGTCTGTCCTTACCCTCTCTCACCATTCCTGTAAACACTACCAGTAGGCATCGTCTGTCCTTACCCTCTCTCACCATTCCTGTAAACACTACCAGTAGGCATCGTCTGTCCTTACCCTCTCTCACCATTCCTGTAGGCACTACCAGTAGGCATCGTCTGTCCTTACCCTCTCTCACCATTCCTGTAAACACTACCAGTAGGCATCGTCTGTCCTTACCCTCTCTCACCATTCCTGTAAACACTACCAGTAGGCATCATCTGTCCTTACCCTCTCTCACCATTCCTGTAGACACTACCAGTAGGCATCGTCTGTCCTTACCCTCTCTCACCATTCCTGTAAACACTACCAGTAGGCATCGTCTGTCCTTACCCTCTCTCACCATTCCTGTAGGCACCTCCGGTAGGCATCGTCTGTCCTTACCCTCTCTCACCATTCCTGTAAACACTACCAGTAGGCATCGTCTGTCCTTACCCTCTCTCGCCATTCCTGTAAACACTACCAGTAGGCATCGTCTGTCCTTACCCTCTCTCGCCATTCCTGTAAACACTACCAGTAGGCATCGTCTGTCCTTACCCTCTCTCACCATTCCTGTAAACACTACCAGTAGGCATCGTCTGTCCTTACCCTCTCTCACCATTCCTGTAGGCACCTCCGGTAGGCATCGTCTGTCCTTACCCTCTCTCACCATTCCTGTAAACACTACCAGTAGGCATCGTCTGTCCTTACCCTCTCTCACCATTCCTGTAGGCACCTCCGGTAGGCATCGTCTGTCCTTATCCTCTCTCACCATTCCTGTAAACACTACCAGTAGGCATCGTCTGTCCTTACCCTCTCTCGCCATTCCTGTAGACACTACCAGTAGGCATCGTCTGTCTTTACCCTCTCTCACCATTCCTGTAAACACTACCAGTAGGCAGCGTCTGTCCTTACCCGCTCTCACCATTCCTGTAAACACTACCAGTCGGCATCGTCTGTCCTTACCCTCTCTCACCATTCCTGTAAACACTACCAGTAGACATCGTCTGTCCTTACCCTCTCTCACCATTCCTGTAAACACTACCAGAAGGCATTGTCTGTCCTTACCCGCTCTCACCATTCCTGTAGGCACCTCCGGTAGGCATCGTCTGTCCTTACCCTCTCTCACCATTCCTGTAAACACTACCAGTAGGCAGCGTCTGTCCTTACCCTCTCTCACCATTCCTGTAAACACTACCAGTAGACATCGTCTGTCCTTACCCTCTCTCACCATTCCTGTAAACACTACCAGAAGGCATCGTCTGTCCTTACCCTCTCTCACCATTCCTGTAAACACTACCAGTAGACATCGTCTGTCCTTACCCTCTCTCACCATTCCTGTAAACACTACCAGAAGGCATCGTCTGTCCTTACCCTCTCTCACCATTCCTGTAAACACTACCAGTAGACATCGTCTGTCCTTACCCTCTCTCACCATTCCTGTAAACACTACCAGTCGGCATCGTCTGTCCTTACCCTCTCTCACCATTCCTGTAAACATTACCAGTAGACATCGTCTGTCCTTACCCTCTCTCACCATTCCTGTAAACACTACCAGAAGGCATCGTCTGTCCTTACCCGCTCTCACCATTCCTGTAGGCACCTCCGGTAGGCATCGTCTGTCCTTACCCTCTCTCACCATTCCTGTAAACACTACCAGAAGGCATCGTCTGTCCTTACCCGCTCTCACCATTCCTGTAGGCACCTCCGGTAGGCATCGTCTGTCCTTACCCTCTCTCACCATTCCTGTAAACACTACCAGTAGGCATCGTCTGTCCTTACCCTCTCTCACCATTCCTGTAAACACTACCAGTAGGCAGCGTCTGTCCTTACCCTCTCTCACCATTCCTGTAGACACTACCAGTAGGCATCGTCTGTCCTTACCCGCTCTCACCATTCCTGTAAACACTACCAGTAGGCATCGTCTGTCCTTACCCTCTCTCACCATTCCTGTAGGCACCTCCGGTAGGCATCGTCTGTCCTTACCCTCTCTCACCATTCCTGTAAACACTACCAGTAGGCATCGTCTGTCCTTACCCTCTCTCACCATTCCTGTAAACACTACCAGTAGGCATCGTCTGTCCTTACCCGCTCTCACCATTCCTGTAAACACTACCAGTAGGCATCGTCTGTCCTTACCCTCTCTCAACATTCCTGTAGGCACTACCAGTAGGCATCGTCTGTCCTTACCCGCTCTCACCATTCCTGTAAACACTACCAGTAGGCATCGTCTGTCCTTACCCTCTCTCACCATTCCTGTAAACACTACCAGTAGGCATCGTCTGTCCTTACCCTCTCTCACCATTCCTGTAAACACTACCAGAAGGCATCGTCTGTCCTTACCCTCTCTCACCATTCCTGTAAACACTACCAGTAGACATCGTCTGTCCTTACCCTCTCTCACCATTCCTGTAAACACTACCAGAAGGCATCGTCTGTCCTTACCCTCTCTCACCATTCCTGTAAACACTACCAGTAGACATCGTCTGTCCTTACCCTCTCTCACCATTCCTGTAAACACTACCAGTCGGCATCGTCTGTCCTTACCCTCTCTCACCATTCCTGTAAACATTACCAGTAGACATCGTCTGTCCTTACCCTCTCTCACCATTCCTGTAAACACTACCAGAAGGCATCGTCTGTCCTTACCCGCTCTCACCATTCCTGTAGGCACCTCCGGTAGGCATCGTCTGTCCTTACCCTCTCTCACCATTCCTGTAAACACTACCAGAAGGCATCGTCTGTCCTTACCCGCTCTCACCATTCCTGTAGGCACCTCCGGTAGGCATCGTCTGTCCTTACCCTCTCTCACCATTCCTGTAAACACTACCAGTAGGCATCGTCTGTCCTTACCCTCTCTCACCATTCCTGTAAACACTACCAGTAGGCAGCGTCTGTCCTTACCCTCTCTCACCATTCCTGTAGACACTACCAGTAGGCATCGTCTGTCCTTACCCGCTCTCACCATTCCTGTAAACACTACCAGTAGGCATCGTCTGTCCTTACCCTCTCTCACCATTCCTGTAGGCACCTCCGGTAGGCATCGTCTGTCCTTACCCTCTCTCACCATTCCTGTAAACACTACCAGTAGGCATCGTCTGTCCTTACCCTCTCTCACCATTCCTGTAAACACTACCAGTAGGCATCGTCTGTCCTTACCCGCTCTCACCATTCCTGTAAACACTACCAGTAGGCATCGTCTGTCCTTACCCTCTCTCAACATTCCTGTAGGCACTACCAGTAGGCATCGTCTGTCCTTACCCTCTCTCACCATTCCTGTAAACACTACCAGTAGGCATCGTCTGTCCTTACCCTCTCTCACCATTCCTGTAAACACTACCAGTAGGCATCGTCTGTCCTTACCCTCTCTCACCATTCCTGTAGGCACTACCAGTAGGCATCGTCTGTCCTTACCCTCTCTCACCATTCCTGTAGGCACTACCAGTAGGCATCGTCTGTCCTTACCCTCTCTCACCATTCCTGTAAACACTACCAGTAGGCATCGTCTGTCCTTACCCTCTCTCACCATTCCTGTAAACACTACCAGTCGGCATCGTCTGTCCTTACCCTCTCTCACCATTCCTGTAAACACTACCAGTAGACATCGTCTGTCCTTACCCTCTCTCACCATTCCTGTAAACACTACCAGAAGGCATTGTCTGTCCTTACCCGCTCTCACCATTCCTGTAGGCACCTCCGGTAGGCATCGTCTGTCCTTACCCTCTCTCACCATTCCTGTAAACACTACCAGTAGGCATCGTCTGTCCTTACCCTCTCTCACCATTCCTGTAAACACTACCAGTAGACATCGTCTGTCCTTACCCTCTCTCACCATTCCTGTAAACACTACCAGAAGGCATCGTCTGTCCTTACCCTCTCTCACCATTCCTGTAAACACTACCAGTAGACATCGTC
This sequence comes from Oncorhynchus masou masou, assembly GCF_036934945.1. Lineage (NCBI taxonomy): Eukaryota > Metazoa > Chordata > Actinopteri > Salmoniformes > Salmonidae > Oncorhynchus > Oncorhynchus masou. The sequence continues at coordinate 14,170,844 of NC_088213.1, read as the reverse complement.
TGTCCTTACCTTCTCTCACCATTCCTGTAAACACTACCAGAAGGCATCGTCTGTCCTTACCCTCTCTCACCATTCCTGTAAACACTACCAGTAGACATCGTCTGTCCTTACCCTCTCTCACCATTCCTGTAAACACTACCAGTCGGCATCGTCTGTCCTTACCCTCTCTCACCATTCCTGTAAACATTACCAGTAGACATCGTCTGTCCTTACCCTCTCTCACCATTCCTGTAAACACTACCAGAAGGCATCGTCTGTCCTTACCCGCTCTCACCATTCCTGTAGGCACCTCCGGTAGGCATCGTCTGTCCTTACCCTCTCTCACCATTCCTGTAAACACTACCAGAAGGCATCGTCTGTCCTTACCCGCTCTCACCATTCCTGTAGGCACCTCCGGTAGGCATCGTCTGTCCTTACCCTCTCTCACCATTCCTGTAAACACTACCAGTAGGCATCGTCTGTCCTTACCCTCTCTCACCATTCCTGTAAACACTACCAGTAGGCATCGTCTGTCCTTACCCTCTCTCACCATTCCTGTAAACACTACCAGTAGGCATCGTCTGTCCTTACCCTCTCTCACCATTCCTGTAAACACTACCAGTAGGCATCGTCTGTCCTTACCCTCTCTCACCATTCCTGTAGGCACTACCAGTAGGCATCGTCTGTCCTTACCCTCTCTCACCATTCCTGTAAACACTACCAGTAGGCATCGTCTGTCCTTACCCTCTCTCACCATTCCTGTAAACACTACCAGTAGGCATCGTCTGTCCTTACCCTCTCTCACCATTCCTGTAGACACTACCAGTAGGCATCGTCTGTCTTTACCCTCTCTCACCATTCCTGTAAACACTACCAGTAGGCAGCGTCTGTCCTTACCCGCTCTCACCATTCCTGTAAACACTACCAGTCGGCATCGTCTGTCCTTACCCTCTCTCACCATTCCTGTAAACACTACCAGTAGACATCGTCTGTCCTTACCCTCTCTCACCATTCCTGTAAACACTACCAGAAGGCATTGTCTGTCCTTACCCTCTCTCACCATTCCTGTAGGCACCTCCGGTAGGCATCGTCTGTCCTTACCCTCTCTCACCATTCCTGTAAACACTACCAGTAGGCATCGTCTGTCCTTACCCTCTCTCACCATTCCTGTAAACACTACCAGTAGGCATCGTCTGTCCTTACCCTCTCTCACCATTCCTGTAAACACTACCAGAAGGCATCGTCTGTCCTTACCCTCTCTCACCATTCCTGTAAACACTACCAGTAGACATCGTCTGTCCTTACCCTCTCTCACCATTCCTGTAAACACTACCAGAAGGCATCGTCTGTCCTTACCCTCTCTCACCATTCCTGTAAACACTACCAGTAGACATCGTCTGTCCTTACCCTCTCTCACCATTCCTGTAAACACTACCAGTCGGCATCGTCTGTCCTTACCCTCTCTCACCATTCCTGTAAACATTACCAGTAGACATCGTCTGTCCTTACCCTCTCTCACCATTCCTGTAAACACTACCAGAAGGCATCGTCTGTCCTTACCCGCTCTCACCATTCCTGTAGGCACCTCCGGTAGGCATCGTCTGTCCTTACCCTCTCTCACCATTCCTGTAAACACTACCAGAAGGCATCGTCTGTCCTTACCCGCTCTCACCATTCCTGTAGGCACCTCCGGTAGGCATCGTCTGTCCTTACCCTCTCTCACCATTCCTGTAAACACTACCAGTAGGCATCGTCTGTCCTTACCCTCTCTCACCATTCCTGTAAACACTACCAGTAGGCAGCGTCTGTCCTTACCCTCTCTCACCATTCCTGTAGACACTACCAGTAGGCATCGTCTGTCCTTACCCGCTCTCACCATTCCTGTAAACACTACCAGTAGGCATCGTCTGTCCTTACCCTCTCTCACCATTCCTGTAGGCACCTCCGGTAGGCATCGTCTGTCCTTACCCTCTCTCACCATTCCTGTAAACACTACCAGTAGGCATCGTCTGTCCTTACCCTCTCTCACCATTCCTGTAAACACTACCAGTAGGCATCGTCTGTCCTTACCCGCTCTCACCATTCCTGTAAACACTACCAGTAGGCATCGTCTGTCCTTACCCTCTCTCAACATTCCTGTAGGCACTACCAGTAGGCATCGTCTGTCCTTACCCTCTCTCACCATTCCTGTAAACACTACCAGTAGGCATCGTCTGTCCTTACCCTCTCTCACCATTCCTGTAAACACTACCAGTAGGCATCGTCTGTCCTTACCCTCTCTCACCATTCCTGTAAACACTACCAGAAGGCATCGTCTGTCCTTACCCTCTCTCACCATTCCTGTAAACACTACCAGTAGACATCGTCTGTCCTTACCCTCTCTCACCATTCCTGTAAACACTACCAGAAGGCATCGTCTGTCCTTACCCTCTCACCATTCCTGTAAACACTACCAGTAGACATCGTCTGTCCTTACCCTCTCTCACCATTCCTGTAAACACTACCAGTCGGCATCGTCTGTCCTTACCCTCTCTCACCATTCCTGTAAACACTACCAGAAGGCATCGTCTGTCCTTACCCGCTCTCACCATTCCTGTAGGCACCTCCGGTAGGCATCGTCTGTCCTTACCCTCTCTCACCATTCCTGTAAACACTACCAGAAGGCACTCACCATTCCTGTAGGCACCTCCGGTAGGCATCGTCTGTCCTTACCCTCTCTCACCATTCCTGTAAACACTACCAGTAGGCATCGTCTGTCCTTACCCTCTCTCACCATTCCTGTAAACACTACCAGTAGGCAGCGTCTGTCCTTACCCTCTCTCACCATTCCTGTAGACACTACCAGTAGGCATCGTCTGTCCTTACCCTCTCTCACCATTCCTGTAAACACTACCAGTAGGCATCGTCTGTCCTTACCCTCTCTCACCATTCCTGTAGGCACCTCCGGTAGGCATCGTCTGTCCTTACCCTCTCTCACCATTCCTGTAAACACTACCAGTAGGCATCGTCTGTCCTTACCCTCTCTCACCATTCCTGTAAACACTACCAGTAGGCATCGTCTGTCCTTACCCGCTCTCACCATTCCTGTAAACACTACCAGTAGGCATCGTCTGTCCTTACCCTCTCTCAACATTCCTGTAGGCACTACCAGTAGGCATCGTCTGTCCTTACCCTCTCTCACCATTCCTGTAAACACTACCAGTAGGCATCGTCTGTCCTTACCCTCTCTCACCATTCCTGTAAACACTACCAGTAGGCATCGTCTGTCCTTACCCTCTCTCACCATTCCTGTAGGCACTACCAGTAGGCATCGTCTGTCCTTACCCTCTCTCACCATTCCTGTAAACACTACCAGTAGGCATCGTCTGTCCTTACCCTCTCTCACCATTCCTGTAAACACTACCAGTAGGCATCGTCTGTCCTTACCCTCTCTCACCATTCCTGTAAACACTACCAGTAGGCATCGTCTGTCCTTACCCTCTCTCACCATTCCTGTAAACACTACCAGTAGACATCGTCTGTCCTTACCCTCTCTCACCATTCCTGTAAACACTACCAGAAGGCATTGTCTGTCCTTACCCGCTCTCACCATTCCTGTAGGCACCTCCGGTAGGCATCGTCTGTCCTTACCCTCTCTCACCATTCCTGTAAACACTACCAGTAGGCAGCGTCTGTCCTTACCCTCTCTCACCATTCCTGTAAACACTACCAGTAGACATCGTCTGTCCTTACCCTCTCTCACCATTCCTGTAAACACTACCAGAAGGCATCGTCTGTCCTTACCCTCTCTCACCATTCCTGTAAACACTACCAGTAGACATCGTCTGTCCTTACCCTCTCTCACCATTCCTGTAAACACTACCAGAAGGCATCGTCTGTCCTTACCCTCTCTCACCATTCCTGTAAACACTACCAGTAGACATAGTCTGTCCTTACCCTCTCTCACCATTCCTGTAAACACTACCAGTCGGCATCGTCTGTCCTTACCCTCTCTCACCATTCCTGTAAACATTACCAGTAGACATCGTCTGTCCTTACCCTCTCTCACCATTCCTGTAAACACTACCAGAAGGCATCGTCTGTCCTTACCCGCTCTCACCATTCCTGTAGGCACCTCCGGTAGGCATCGTCTGTCCTTACCCTCTCTCACCATTCCTGTAAACACTACCAGAAGGCATCGTCTGTCCTTACCCGCTCTCACCATTCCTGTAGGCACCTCCGGTAGGCATCGTCTGTCCTTACCCTCTCTCACCATTCCTGTAAACACTACCAGTAGGCATCGTCTGTCCTTACCCTCTCTCACCATTCCTGTAAACACTACCAGTAGGCATCGTCTGTCCTTACCCTCTCTCACCATTCCTGTAAACACTACCAGTAGGCATCGTCTGTCCTTACCCTCTCTCACCATTCCTGTAAACACTACCAGTAGGCATCGTCTGTCCTTACCCTCTCTCACCATTCCTGTAGGCACTACCAGTAGGCATCGTCTGTCCTTACCCTCTCTCACCATTCCTGTAAACACTACCAGTAGGCATCGTCTGTCCTTACCCTCTCTCACCATTCCTGTAAACACTACCAGTAGGCATCATCTGTCCTTACCCTCTCTCACCATTCCTGTAGACACTACCAGTAGGCATCGTCTGTCCTTACCCTCTCTCACCATTCCTGTAAACACTACCAGTAGGCATCGTCTGTCCTTACCCTCTCTCACCATTCCTGTAGGCACCTCCAGTAGGCATCGTCTGTCCTTACCCTCTCTCACCATTCCTGTAAACACTACCAGTAGGCATCGTCTGTCCTTACCCTCTCTCACCATTCCTGTAAACACTACCAGTAGGCATCGTCTGTCCTTACCCTCTCTCACCATTCCTGTAAACACTACCAGTAGGCATCGTCTGTCCTTACCCTCTCTCACCATTCCTGTAAACACTACCAGTAGGCATCGTCTGTCCTTACCCTCTCTCACCATTCCTGTAGGCACCTCCGGTAGGCATCGTCTGTCCTTACCCTCTCTCACCATTCCTGTAAACACTACCAGTAGGCATCGTCTGTCCTTACCCTCTCTCACCATTCCTGTAGGCACCTCCGGTAGGCATCGTCTGTCCTTACCCTCTCTCACCATTCCTGTAAACACTACCAGTAGGCATCGTCTGTCCTTACCCTCTCTCGCCATTCCTGTAGACACTACCAGTAGGCATCGTCTGTCTTTACCCTCTCTCACCATTCCTGTAAACACTACCAGTAGGCAGCGTCTGTCCTTACCCGCTCTCACCATTCCTGTAAACACTACCAGTCGGCATCGTCTGTCCTTACCCTCTCTCACCATTCCTGTAAACACTACCAGTAGACATCGTCTGTCCTTACCCTCTCTCACCATTCCTGTAAACACTACCAGAAGGCATTGTCTGTCCTTACCCGCTCTCACCATTCCTGTAGGCACCTCCGGTAGGCATCGTCTGTCCTTACCCTCTCTCACCATTCCTGTAAACACTACCAGTAGGCAGCGTCTGTCCTTACCCTCTCTCACCATTCCTGTAAACACTACCAGTAGACATCGTCTGTCCTTACCCTCTCTCACCATTCCTGTAAACACTACCAGAAGGCATCGTCTGTCCTTACTCTCTCTCACCATTCCTGTAAACACTACCAGTAGACATCGTCTGTCCTTACCCTCTCTCACCATTCCTGTAAACACTACCAGAAGGCATCGTCTGTCCTTACCCTCTCTCACCATTCCTGTAAACACTACCAGTAGACATCGTCTGTCCTTACCCTCTCTCACCATTCCTGTAAACACTACCAGTAACCCTCTCTCACCATTCCTGTAAACATTACCAGTAGACATCGTCTGTCCTTACCCTCTCTCACCATTCCTGTAAACACTACCAGAAGGCATCGTCTGTCCTTACCCGCTCTCACCATTCCTGTAGGCACCTCCGGTAGGCATCGTCTGTCCTTACCCTCTCTCACCATTCCTGTAAACACTACCAGAAGGCATCGTCTGTCCTTACCCGCTCTCACCATTCCTGTAGGCACCTCCGGTAGGCATCGTCTGTCCTTACCCTCTCTCACCATTCCTGTAAACACTACCAGTAGGCATCGTCTGTCCTTACCCTCTCTCACCATTCCTGTAAACACTACCAGTAGGCAGCGTCTGTCCTTACCCTCTCTCACCATTCCTGTAGACACTACCAGTAGGCATCGTCTGTCCTTACCCTCTCTCACCATTCCTGTAAACACTACCAGTAGGCATCGTCTGTCCTTACCCGCTCTCACCATTCCTGTAAACACTACCAGTAGGCATCGTCTGTCCTTACCCCCTCACCATTCCTGTAGACACCATCGTCTGTCCTTACCCTCTCTCACCATTCCTGTAAACACTACCAGTAGGCATCGTCTGTCCTTACCCGCTCTCACCATTCCTGTAGGCACCTCCGGTAGGCATCGTCTGTCCTTACCCTCTCTCACCATTCCTGTAAACACTACCAGTAGGCATCGTCTGTCCTTACCCTCTCTCACCATTCCTGTAAACACTACCAGTAGGCAGCGTCTGTCCTTACCCTCTCTCACCATTCCTGTAGACACTACCAGTAGGCATCGTCTGTCCTTACCCTCTCTCACCATTCCTGTAAACACTACCAGAAGGCATCGTCTGTCCTTACCCGCTCTCACCATTCCTGTAAACACTACCAGTAGGCATCGTCTGTCCTTATCCTCTCTCACCATTCCTGTAGGCACTCCAGTAGGCATCGTCTGTCCTTACCCTCTCTCACCATTCCTGTAAACACTACCAGTAGGCATCGTCTGTCCTTACCCTCTCTCACCATTCCTGTAAACACTACCAGTAGGCATCGTCTGTCCTTACCCGCTCTCACCATTCCTGTAAACACTACCAGTAGGCATCGTCTGTCCTTACCCTCTCTCACCATTCCTTCACTACCAGTAGGCATCGTCTGTCCTTACCCTCTCTCACCACTACCAGTAGGCATCGTCTGTCCTTACCCTCTCTCACCATTCCTGTAAACACTACCAGTAGGCATCGTCTGTCCTTACCCTCTCTCACCATTCCTGTAGGCACTACCAGTAGGCATCGTCTGTCCTTACCCTCTCTCACCATTCCTGTAAACACTACCAGTAGGCATCGTCTGTCCTTACCCTCTCTCACCATTCCTGTAAACACTACCAGTAGGCATCATCTGTCCTTACCCTCTCTCACCATTCCTGTAGACACTACCAGTAGGCATCGTCTGTCCTTACCCTCTCTCACCATTCCTGTAAACACTACCAGTAGGCATCGTCTGTCCTTACCCTCTCTCACCATTCCTGTAGGCACCTCCGGTAGGCATCGTCTGTCCTTACCCTCTCTCACCATTCCTGTAAACACTACCAGTAGGCATCGTCTGTCCTTACCCTCTCTCGCCATTCCTGTAAACACTACCAGTAGGCATCGTCTGTCCTTACCCTCTCTCGCCATTCCTGTAAACACTACCAGTAGGCATCGTCTGTCCTTACCCTCTCTCACCATTCCTGTAAACACTACCAGTAGGCATCGTCTGTCCTTACCCTCTCTCACCATTCCTGTAGGCACCTCCGGTAGGCATCGTCTGTCCTTACCCTCTCTCACCATTCCTGTAAACACTACCAGTAGGCATCGTCTGTCCTTACCCTCTCTCACCATTCCTGTAGGCACCTCCGGTAGGCATCGTCTGTCCTTATCCTCTCTCACCATTCCTGTAAACACTACCAGTAGGCATCGTCTGTCCTTACCCTCTCTCGCCATTCCTGTAGACACTACCAGTAGGCATCGTCTGTCTTTACCCTCTCTCACCATTCCTGTAAACACTACCAGTAGGCAGCGTCTGTCCTTACCCGCTCTCACCATTCCTGTAAACACTACCAGTCGGCATCGTCTGTCCTTACCCTCTCTCACCATTCCTGTAAACACTACCAGTAGACATCGTCTGTCCTTACCCTCTCTCACCATTCCTGTAAACACTACCAGAAGGCATTGTCTGTCCTTACCCGCTCTCACCATTCCTGTAGGCACCTCCGGTAGGCATCGTCTGTCCTTACCCTCTCTCACCATTCCTGTAAACACTACCAGTAGGCAGCGTCTGTCCTTACCCTCTCTCACCATTCCTGTAAACACTACCAGTAGACATCGTCTGTCCTTACCCTCTCTCACCATTCCTGTAAACACTACCAGAAGGCATCGTCTGTCCTTACCCCTCTCACCATTCCTGTAAACACTACCAGTAGACATCGTCTGTCCTTACCCTCTCTCACCATTCCTGTAAACACTACCAGAAGGCATCGTCTGTCCTTACCCTCTCTCACCATTCCTGTAAACACTACCAGTAGACATCGTCTGTCCTTACCCTCTCTCACCATTCCTGTAAACACTACCAGTCGGCATCGTCTGTCCTTACCCCTCTCACCATTCCTGTAAACATTACCAGTAGACATCGTCTGTCCTTACCCTCTCTCACCATTCCTGTAAACACTACCAGAAGGCATCGTCTGTCCTTACCCGCTCTCACCATTCCTGTAGGCACCTCCGGTAGGCATCGTCTGTCCTTACCCTCTCTCACCATTCCTGTAAACACTACCAGAAGGCATCGTCTGTCCTTACCCGCTCTCACCATTCCTGTAGGCACCTCCGGTAGGCATCGTCTGTCCTGACCCTCTCTCACCATTCCTGTAAACACTACCAGTAGGCATCGTCTGTCCTTACCCTCTCTCACCATTCCTGTAAACACTACCAGTAGGCAGCGTCTGTCCTTACCCTCTCTCACCATTCCTGTAGACACTACCAGTAGGCATCGTCTGTCCTTACCCGCTCTCACCATTCCTGTAAACACTACCAGTAGGCATCGTCTGTCCTTACCCTCTCTCACCATTCCTGTAGGCACAACCAGTAGGCATCGTCTGTCCTTACCCTCTCTCACCATTCCTGTAAACACTACCAGTAGGCATCGTCTGTCCTTACCCTCTCTCACCATTCCTGTAAACACTACCAGTAGGCATCGTCTGTCCTTACCCGCTCTCACCATTCCTGTAAACACTACCAGTAGGCATCGTCTGTCCTTACCCTCTCTCAACATTCCTGTAGGCACTACCAGTAGGCATCGTCTGTCCTTACCCGCTCTCACCATTCCTGTAAACACTACCAGTAGGCATCGTCTGTCCTTACCCTCTCTCACCATTCCTGTAAACACTACCAGTAGGCATCGTCTGTCCTTACCCCTCTCACCATTCCTGTAAACACTACCAGAAGGCATCGTCTGTCCTTACCCTCTCTCACCATTCCTGTAAACACTACCAGTAGACATCGTCTGTCCTTACCCTCTCTCACCATTCCTGTAAACACTACCAGAAGGCATCGTCTGTCCACCCTCTCTCACCATTCCTGTAAACACTACCAGTAGACATCGTCTGTCCTTACCCTCTCTCACCATTCCTGTAAACACTACCAGTCGGCATCGTCTGTCCTTACCCTCTCTCACCATTCCTGTAAACATTACCAGTAGACATCGTCTGTCCTTACCCTCTCTCACCATTCCTGTAAACACTACCAGAAGGCATCGTCTGTCCTTACCCGCTCTCACCATTCCTGTAGGCACCTCCGGTAGGCATCGTCTGTCCTTACCCTCTCTCACCATTCCTGTAAACACTACCAGAAGGCATCGTCTGTCCTTACCCGCTCTCACCATTCCTGTAGGCACCTCCGGTAGGCATCGTCTGTCCTTACCCTCTCTCACCATTCCTGTAAACACTACCAGTAGGCATCGTCTGTCCTTACCCTCTCTCACCATTCCTGTAAACACTACCAGTAGGCAGCGTCTGTCCTTACCCTCTCTCACCATTCCTGTAGACACTACCAGTAGGCATCGTCTGTCCTTACCCGCTCTCACCATTCCTGTAAACACTACCAGTAGGCATCGTCTGTCCTTACCCTCTCTCACCATTCCTGTAGGCACCTCCGGTAGGCATCGTCTGTCCTTACCCTCTCTCACCATTCCTGTAAACACTACCAGTAGGCATCGTCTGTCCTTACCCTCTCTCACCATTCCTGTAAACACTACCAGTAGGCATCGTCTGTCCTTACCCGCTCTCACCATTCCTGTAAACACTACCAGTAGGCATCGTCTGTCCTTACCCTCTCTCAACATTCCTGTAGGCACTACCAGTAGGCATCGTCTGTCCTTACCCTCTCTCACCATTCCTGTAAACACTACCAGTAGGCATCGTCTGTCCTTACCCTCTCTCACCATTCCTGTAAACACTACCAGTAGGCATCGTCTGTCCTTACCCTCTCTCACCATTCCTGTAGGCACTACCAGTAGGCATCGTCTGTCCTTACCCTCTCTCACCATTCCTGTAGGCACTACCAGTAGGCATCGTCTGTCCTTACCCTCTCTCACCATTCCTGTAAACACTACCAGTAGGCATCGTCTGTCCTTACCCTCTCTCACCATTCCTGTAAACACTACCAGTAGGCATCATCTGTCCTTACCCTCTCTCACCATTCCTGTAGACACTACCAGTAGGCATCGTCTGTCCTTACCCTCTCTCACCATTCCTGTAAACACTACCAGTAGGCATCGTCTGTCCTTACCCTCTCTCACCATTCCTGTAGGCACCTCCGGTAGGCATCGTCTGTCCTTACCCTCTCTCACCATTCCTGTAAACACTACCAGTAGGCATCGTCTGTCCTTACCCTCTCTCACCATTCCTGTAAACACTACCAGTAGGCATCGTCTGTCCTTACCCTCTCTCACCATTCCTGTAAACACTACCAGTAGGCATCGTCTGTCCTTACCCTCTCTCACCATTCCTGTAGGCACCTCCGGTAGGCATCGTCTGTCCTTACCCTCTCTCACCATTCCTGTAAACACTACCAGTAGGCAGCGTCTGTCCTTACCCGCTCTCACCATTCCTGTAAACACTACCAGTAGACATCGTCTGTCCTTACCCTCTCTCACCATTCCTGTAAACACTACCAGAAGGCATTGTCTGTCCTTACCCGCTCTCACCATTCCTGTAGGCACCTCCGGTAGTCATCGTCTGTCCTTACCCCTCTCACCATTCTGTAAACACTACCAGTAGGCAGCGTCTGTCCTTACCCTCTCTCACCATTCCTGTAAACACTACCAGTAGACATCGTCTGTCCTTACCCTCTCTCACCATTCCTGTAAACACTACCAGAAGGCATCGTCTGTCCTTACCCTCTCTCACCATTCCTGTAAACACTACCAGTAGACATCGTCTGTCCTTACCCTCTCTCACCTTTCCTGTAAACACTACCAGTCGGCATCGTCTGTCCTTACCCTCTCTCACCATTCCTGTAAACATTACCAGTAGACATCGTCTGTCCTTACCCTCTCTCACCATTCCTGTAAACACTACCAGAAGGCATCGTCTGTCCTTACCCGCTCTCACCATTCCTGTAGGCACCTCCGGTAGGCATCGTCTGTCCTTACCCTCTCTCACCATTCCTGTAAACACTACCAGAAGGCATCGTCTGTCCTTACCCGCTCTCACCATTCCTGTAGGCACCTCCGGTAGGCATCGTCTGTCCTTACCCTCTCTCACCATTCCTGTAAACACTACCAGTAGGCATCGTCTGTCCTTACCCTCTCTCACCATTCCTGTAAACACTACCAGTAGGCAGCGTCTGTCCTTACCCTCTCTCACCATTCCTGTAGGCACCTCCGGTAGGCATCGTCTGTCCTTACCCTCTCTCACCATTCCTGTAAACACTACCAGTAGGCATCGTCTGTCCTTACCCTCTCTCGCCATTCCTGTAGACACTACCAGTAGGCATCGTCTGTCCTTACCCTCTCTCGCCATTCCTGTAGACACTACCAGTAGGCATCGTCTGTCCTTACCCTCTCTCACCATTCCTGTAAACACTACCAGTAGGCATCGTCTGTCCTTACCCTCTCTCACCATTCCTGTAGACACTACCAGTAGACATCGTCTGTCCTTACCCTCTCTCACCATTCCTGTAAACACTACCAGAAGGCATCGTCTGTCCTTACCCGCTCTCACCATTCCTGTAAACACTACCAGTAGGCATCGTCTGTCCTTACCCTCTCTCACCATTCCTGTAGACACTACCAGTAGACATCGTCTGTCCTTACCCTCTCACCATTCCTGTAAACACTACCAGAAGGCATCGTCTGTCCTTACCCGCTCTCACCATTCCTGTAAACACTACCAGTAGGCATCGTCTGTCCTTACCCTCTCTCACCATTCCTGTAAACACTACCAGTATGCAGCGTCTGTCCTTACCCTCTCTCACCATTCCTGTAGACACTACCAGTAGACATCGTCTGTCCTTACCCTCTCTCACCATTCCTGTAAACACTACCAGAAGGCATCGTCTGTCCTTACCCGCTCTCACCATTCCTGTAAACACTACCAGTAGGCAGCGTCTGTCCTTACCCTCTCTCACCATTCCTGTAGGCACCTCCGGTAGGCATCGTCTGTCCTTACCCTCTCTCACCATTCCTGTAAACACTACCAGTAGGCATTGTCTGTCCTTACCCTCTCTCACCATTCCTGTAAACACTACCAGAAGGCATCGTCTGTCCTTACCCTCTCTCACCATTCCTGTAAACACTACCAGAAGGCATCGTCTGTCCTTACCCGCTCTCACCATTCCTGTAAACACTACCAGTAAGCATCGTCTGTCCTTACCCTCTCTCACCATTCCTGTAGGCACCTCCGGTAGGCATCGTCTGTCCTTACCCTCTCTCACCATTCCTGTAAACACTACCAGTAGGCATCGTCTGTCCTTACCCTCTCTCACCATTCCTGTAAACACTACCAGTAGGCATCGTCTGTCCTTACCCGCTCTCACCATTCCTGTAAACACTACCAGTAGGCATCGTCTGTCCTTACCCTCTCTCAACATTCCTGTAGGCACTACCAGTAGGCATCGTCTGTCCTTACCCTCTCTCACCATTCCTGTAAACACTACCAGTAGGCATTGTCTGTCCTTACCCTCTCTCACCATTCCTGTAAACACTACCAGAAGGCATCGTCTGTCCTTACCCGCTCTCACCATTCCTGTAGGCACCTCCGGTAGGCATCGTCTGTCCTTACCCTCTCTCACCATTCCTGTAAACACCTCCGGTAGGCATCGTCTGTCCTTACCCTCTCTCACCATTCTTGTAAACACTACCAGTAGGCATAGTCTGTCCTTACCCTCTCTCACCATTCCTGTAGGCACTTCCGGTAGGCATAGTCTGTCCTTACCTTCTCTCACCATTCCTGTAGGCACTACCAGTAGGCATCGTCTGTCCTTACCCTCTCTCACAATTCCTGTAGACACTACCAGTAGGCATCGTCTGTCCTTACCCTCTCTCACCATTCCTGTAGGCACCTCCGGTAGGCATCGTCTGTCCTTACCCTCTCTCACCATTCCTGTAGGCACTACTGCCTGTCCTTACCATCTCTC
>NC_088213.1:14149348-14156897 GCF_036934945.1 Oncorhynchus masou masou | reverse complement strand
CAATGTGTCTCTGTGGGCCTACTGGTCTGAATACCACCCTGGTCAATGTGTCTCTGTGGGCCTACTGGTCTGAATACCACCCTGGTCAATGTGTCTCTGTGGGCCTACTGGTCTGAATACCACCCTGGTTAATGTGTCTCTGTGGGCCTACTGGTCTGAATACCACCCTGGTCAATGTGTCTCTGTGGGCTGGCTGGTCTAAATACCACCCTGGTCAATGTGTCTCTGTGGGCTGGCTGGTCTAAATACCACCCTGGTCAATGTGTCTCTGTGGGCCTACTGGTCTGTATACCACCCTGGTCAATGTGTCTCTGTGGGCTGGCTGGTCTGTATACCACCCTGGTCAATGTGTCTCTGTGGGCCTACTGGTCTGTATACCACCCTGGTCAATTTGTCTCTGTGGGCCTACTGGTCTGAATACCACCCTGGTCAATGTGTCTCTGTGGGCCTACTGGTCTGAATACCACCCTGGTCAATGTGTCTCTGTGGGCCTACTGGTCTGAATACCACCCTGGTCAATGTGTCTCTGTGGACCTACTGGTCTGAATACCACCCTGTTCAATGTGTCTCTGTGGGCCTACTGGTCTAAATACCACCCTGGTCAATGTGTCTCTGTGGGCCTACTGGTCTAAATACCATCCTGGTCAATGTGTCTCTGTGGGCCTACTGGTCTGAATACCACCCTGGTCAATGTGTCTCTGTGGGCCGGCTGGTCTAAATACCACCCTGGTCAATGTGTCTCTGTGGGCCTACTGGTCTGAATACCACCCTGGTCAATGTGTCTCTGTGGGCCTACTGGTCTAAATACCACCCTGGTCAATGTGTCTCTGTGGGCCTACTGGTCTGAATACCACCCTGGTCAATGTGTCTCTGTGGGCCTACTGGTCTGAATACCACCCTGGTCAATGTGTCTCTGTGGGCCTACTGGTCTAAATACCACCCTGGTCAATGTGTCTCTGTGGGCCTACTGGTCTGAATACCACCCTGGTCAATGTGTCTCTGTGGGCCGGCTGGTCCAAGTCAGCACCAATGACTGACCGTGGCCTGCATGCCTGTTGCTGTGAATGGAGTTGCTCTGGGCAACACCTTTTCAGCCAGTCCTATGAAGTCCCCAGTATGCTGGTCTTTGTCCCCACAAGGGCTGTCCTCTCAGCCAAAAGGGGCTCCTTTTTTTATGGGGACTATCAACTGGTGATAGATTGTGCCCAGCCATTTTTATTCACGCCACAGTCAATCACATAGACACGCACACACACACTGACCACACACACACTGACCACACACACACTGACCACATACACACTGACCACATACACACTGACCACACACACACTGACCACATACACACTTGGTCTTAGACATTCATCCCATAAACAGACACTCCAAGAGACGGTACCACACACACACACACACACACACACACACACACACCCTTTACATCCTGATCTCCTGCTCCTCCACATGTCTTCTACAGAAAGGAGCTGTCTGCTGTTCTCCACTACTTCTGTTCCTCCGGACCGGAACATTCCTTCTATTCTTCATCCCTCTGAGAACAATCTCTCTCTCCCGCCTCTGCCATCTTCCCCCCTCTTGTCCTCCACTTCCCCTCTTCCCACTCATTCTCCTCAGCCTTCTACCCCATCCCTCCATCTTTACCTCCTCTCACCTCCTCATCCCCTCCTCCTCTGTTCCTCTCCTCCTCTGCTGTTGTCTAGACAGCTGAACTAGCTGCTGCCTCATTAGGCTGGTGATCACGCTTCTGAGCATGGATAAAGGATAGGAGTGTGGACTGCTACTTACACACACACACACACACACAAACAGAGCACTCAATGCCTTGGGATGCTCGCTGACAGTGGTTACCCTACAGATGAAATATCGTCTCTATGAATGAAATATCGTCTCTATGGATGAAATATCGTCTCGATGGATGAAATGTCGGCTCGATGGATGAAATATCGTCTTGATGGATGAAATATCGGCTCGATGGATGAAATATCGGCTCGATGGATGAAATATCGGCTCATTGGATGCAATATCAGCTCTATGGATGCAAATCAATTTGGAGTCAATGAGGGAAGGGGGTAGGGAACACACTTACTGTGGAAAACTAACCTTTCTGCACCTCTGCTCCCTTTCTCATCCTTTCCTCATCTCCCTTCATCCTTTCCTCATCTCCCCTCTCATCCTTTCCTGCTCTCCCCTCTCATCCTTTCCTGCTCTCCCCTCTCATCCTTTCCTGCTCTCCCCTCTCATCCTTTCCTGCTCTCCCCTCTCATCCTTTCCTCATCTCCCCTCTCATCCTTTCCTGCTCTCCCCTTCTCTTACCTCGTTCTCTCCCCTTCTGTTCCCTCATTCTCTCCCTCTCTCCTTCTCTTCCCTTCTCTTCCCTCGTTCTCTCCCTCTCTCCTCCTCTCCCCTTCTCTTCCCTCGTTCTCTCCTTCTCTTCCCTCGTTCTCTCCCTCTCTCCTCCTCTCCCCTTCTCTTCCCTCATTCTCTCTCTCTCCTCCTCTCCCCTTCTCTTCCCTCATTCTCTCTCTCTCCTCCTCTCGCCTTCTCTTCCCTCATTCTCTCCCCTTCTCTTCCCTCATTCTCTCCCTCTCTCCTCCTCTCCCCTTCTCTTCCCTCATTCTCTCCCTCTCTCCCCTTCTCTTCCCTCGTTCTCTCCCTCTCTCCCCTTCTCTTCCCTCGTTCTCTCCCCTTCTCTTCCCTCGTTCTCTTTCTCTCTCCTCCTCTCCCCTTCTCTTCCCTTGTTCTCTCCCTCTCCTCCTCTCTCCTCCTCTCCCCTTCTCTTCCCTCGTTCTCTTCCTCTCTCCTCCTCTCCCCTTCTCTTCCCTCGTTCTCTCCTTCTCTTCCCTCGTTCTCTCCCCTTCTCTTCCCTCGTTTTCTTCCTCTCTCCTCCTCTCCCCTTCTCTAACCTCGTTCTCTCCCTCTATCCTCCTCTCCCCTTCTCTTCCCTCGTTCTCTCCCTCTCTCCTCCTCTCCCCTTCTCTTCCTCCGTTCTCTTTCCTCATTCTCTTCCTCCGTTCTCTTTCCTCATTCTCTTCCCTCGTTCTCTTTCCTCGTTCTCTCCCCTTCTCTTCCCTCGTTCTCTCCCTTTCTCCTCCTCTCCTCTTCTCTTCCCTCGTTCTCTCCCCTTCTCTTCCCTCGTTCTCTCCCTCTCTCCTCCTCTCCCCTTCTCTTCCCTCCTTCTCTCTCTCTCCTCCTCTCCCCTTCGCTTCCCTCGTTCTCTCCCTCTCTCCTCCTCTCCCCTTCTCTTCCCTCATTCTCTCCCTCTCTCCTCCTCTCCCCTTCTCTTCCCTCGTTCTCTCTCTCTCTCTCCTCCTCTCCCCTTCTATTCCCTCGTTCTCTCTCTCTCTCCTCCTCTCCCCTTCTCTTCCCTCGTTCTCTCTCTCTCTCTCCTCCTCTCCCTTCTCTTCCCTCGTCTCTCTCTCTCTCCTCCTCCCCCTTCTCTTCCCTCGTTCTCTCTCTCTCTCCTCCTCTCTACTCTTCCCTCGTTCTCTCTCCTCCTCTCCCCTTCCTCTTCCCTCGTTCTCTCTCTCTCTCCCTCCTCTCCCCTTCTGCTTCCCTCGTTCTCCTCCTCTCCCCTTCTCTTCCCTCGTTCTCTCTCTCTCCCTCCTCTCTCCCCTTCTCTTCCCTCGTTCTCTCTCTCTCTCTCTCCTCTCCCCTTCTCTTCGCTCGTTCTCTCCCCTTCCTCTTCTCTTCCCAATCCTTAGTCAGTGCCACATAAGTGTTTTTCTGAGAGCCATCTCTCCCCTTCTGAGGTGTCAATGTCTTACCCCATCTGACACAGTAAAGTCACTACCATCTTTTACTGTCAAGCGTAATGCCTGTAAACTGTTTGTGAACCACCGGTGAGAGGAGAGAGGAGAGGAATTATGTTTTTTAGGAAGGCCAAGTTGCCTGAGTAACTCAGTGAATTCACATTGTAAATATCACTCTGTCACATCTGAGGTCAGTTTGTGTGTGTGCACTGAAAAGCATTAATAAGACATGATAAAACAGTCCTAGTAAATCTGCCCTGTATTTCATTTGTGGTAACTGATGCTGTGAGAGAGAATCAGAGGGCAGATGCTTCCTGAACCCACAAGCTGAGATGATGCATTGTGGGAGATTGAGTTCTATGGAATGTTAGCATGATCCATGTGAATTCACCTACAGGGCCAAAAGACTGTAACTGATAAGAGAGAAACTGGATAACAGTGTTTATGGTCCAACAGTGGTGTTTGAGACGAAGATATCCACAGGCTTGCTGACTGACCTGATGTGAAGGATAGACGAGGATGTCCACGCTTTTTCAGGCTTCGCTTTATCCTTTTATACAGAGCCATTTTAAACCTTAGTACTGATTTCAGTGTCTGACATTCCTAGACTACAGAGGGAAATATGTGCATACCTAATGTGTGTGTTACTCTTCATTGTTATACAGTACTATGGTATCAAAGTCATGGTTTGAGGGTTAAAATGTGTATTTGGGGCTAGAGGTCTCCCAGATATGCTGTCATAACCTATGCAGCCATGTACTCTGCTATGGGCCTATTGGAAGTGAAGGCAACACTTACACGTGTTTGTACCCCGCGCCCTCTACCCCCTTCCACCCCGTCTTTTCCCGTCCCTGGGCTCCATGTCACCCCAGGGTCCAATGTCTGCCTGGCCACCCGCTGACTGTGCCCCAATCCATAACGCCAACGTCACCCTCCTCTTCCCCACTGGAGTCATCATACTCTCACCCATTGCTCCCTAACTCTATATTGCCCAAGGTCAAAGCTAGCACTGCCCTCTAAAAAGAAACGGAATGAAATGAAACTGAAAGCAGCTAAAAATGGCCCGACCCTGCGCTCCCCTTAAAGCTACTGACTGAGCCAGCTACCTCAAGGCTACTAGACGGGGCTGGCCAGAGGAACCCGGAAGATAGTGTAGTGCAGGGATGGGTAACGTTGATGGGGGTGGGGGCCACAAAACATCTGAACTCATCATGGGGGGCTGCAGTTGCTTGCGGGTTTGCTTACTCACATACATAGAATTTCATGCAATTATACTCATTTTGCCATAGGGGGGAGAGAAATGTTTGCAATTTTTAATATATCTGTGTGAGACTAAGAAAATCAATGGGGGCCCCACGGCCGGTAATTCGACCGTGATAACACGTTTAGATCGCTGGCCGCTAAACTAACTTAGCAATCTAAAAATGTTACCTGACATGGGCTAACTGACTGACTTTTCAGTCTCTGGCTCAAGCAGAAAAACTGCTGATGTATAAACACCTTTCTGAATTACAGCTTGTGTATTCTACTACTGTCACTGGCAAGTAAGTTGAGACCCAGACTGAGATTGATTTGAGGGCCTTCAAAAGGGGCCGCGGGCAGCCAGTTGTCCATCCATGGTGTCTGGGGAGATGGTGATGATGATGTTATTGTCTCCTGTTGTGCTTCGTCTGCCCTCTTGCACTAGTAGTTACCTCTTGTATGCTGCTTCAGGCAGGTTTTTCACACAACTGTGATGTTTAATGAATCTTATTTCAGGAACATGATCACCGTTTAGGACAAATGTGTCTAAATTTGCAACCGATGCAATTTTTTCATCTTCCATTTCAGAGGCATTGAGCGTGAGTGAGGTCTACTCAAGAGAAACACAAACATTCCATTTGAAATTAAAAACCCTCCAGAAATAATTGCATCTCATCAGTTTCCTGTTTTAACAAGTTGAATTCAATGGAATAGTTTGTTCAGAATTAGTCCCATCCACTTTCATTCCCATTTCGTGACTATAATTACCCCCAGAATATTCCTTGCTCATCCTCCTGCCTTGTCTGTCTGAAGCATTAGCCACTGAGCAGAAGAGGCGTGGCTCCTGGGTCTCTGTCTGCTGCTGTGTCTCCGGCTCTGTCTGTATCTGTCTGTTGATTACGTCTCAGTCTGTGTCTCCGGCTCTGTCTGTATCTGTCTGTTGCTGCGTCTCCATCTGGGTCTCTGTCTGTTGGCTCTGTCTGTATCTGTCTGTTGCTGCGTCTCCGTCTGTGTCTCTGTCTGTTGCTGCGGTCTCCATCTGGGTCTCTGTCTGTTGCTGCTGCTGCTGTGTCTCCGGCTCTGTCTGGGTCTCTGTCTGTTGCTGTCTGTCTGACTGGTCTGGGTCTCTGTTGCTGTGTCTCCGGCTCCCCGTCTGGGTATCTGTCTGTTGCTGCGTCTCCGTCTGACTCCCCCGTCTGGGCCCTGTCTGTTGCTGTGTCTCCGTCTGACTCCCCATCTGGGTCTCTGTCTGTTGCTGCGTCTCCGTCTGACTCCCCGTCTGGGTCTCTGCCTGTTGCTGCGTCTCCGTCTGACTCCCCGTCTGGGTCTCTGTCTGTTGCTGTGTCTGGGTCTCTGTCTGTTGCTGCGTCTCCGTCTGTCTCCCCGTCTGGGTCTCTGTCTGTTGCTGCGTCTCCGTCTGACTCCCCGTCTGGGTCTCTGTCTGTTGCTGTGTCTGGAGTCTTGCCGTCTGACTCCCGTCTGGGTCTCTGTCTGTTGCTGTGTCTCCGTCTGACTCCCGGTCTCTGTCTGTTGCTGCGTCTCCGTCTGTCTCCGGCTCTGTCTGTCTCTGTCTGTCTGATTGCTGCGTCTCCGTCTGTCTCCCCGTCTGTCTCTGTCTGTTGCTGCGTCTCCGTCTGTGTCTCTGTCTGTTGCTGCGTCTGTGTCTCCGTCTGACTCCCCGTCTGTGTCTCTGTCTGTTGCTGCGTCTCCATCTGGGTCTCTGTCTGTTGCTGCGTCTCCGTCTGACTCCCCGTCTGGGCTCTGTCTGTTGCTGCGTCTCCGTCTGGGTCTCTGTCTGTTGCTGCGTCTCCTGTCTCCCGTCTGGGTCTGGCCGTCTGTGTCTCTGTCTGTCTCCTCCGTCTGGGTCTCTGTCTGTTGCTGCGTCTCCGTCTGTCTCCGGTCTCTGTCTGTTGCTGTGTCTCCGTCTGTCTCCCCGTCTGGGTCTCTGCCCTGCTGCGTCTCCGTCTGTCTCCCCGTCTGGGTCCTCTGTCTGTTGCTGCGTCTGACTCCCCGTCTGGGTCTCTGTCTGTTGCTGCGTCTCCGTCTGACTCCCCGTCTGGGTCTCTGCCTGTTGCTGCGTCTCCGTCTGACTCCCCGTCTGGGTCTCTGTCTGTTGCTGCGTCTCCGTCTGGGTCTCTGCCTGTTGCTGCGTCTCCGTCTGACTCCCCGTCTGGGTCTCTGTCTGTTGCTGCGTCTCCGTCTGACTCCCCGTCTGGGTCTCTGTCTGTGCTGCGTCTCCGTCTGACTCCCCCGTCTGGGTCTCTGCCTGTTGCTGCGTCTCCGTCCTGACTCCCCGTCTGGGTCTCTGCCTGTTGCTGCGTCTCCATCTGACTCCCATCTGGGTCTCTGTCTGTTGCTGCGTCTCCGTCTGACTCCCCGTCTGGGTCTCTGTCTGCCTGCTGCGTCTCCGTCTGACTCCCCGTCTGGGTCTCTGTCTGTTGCTGCGTCTCCGTCTGACTCCCCGTCTGGGTCTCTGTCTGTTGCTGCGTCTCCGTCTGACTCCCCGTCTGGGTCTCTGTCTGTTGCTGCGTCTCCATCTGACT
>NC_088213.1:14106208-14148848 GCF_036934945.1 Oncorhynchus masou masou | reverse complement strand
CATACAAATAACTTCAATACTATAATATCACAATAGAGAACACACATAACAAATGTGAACGCTTCATACCATCTCGTTGGTGTTCAGACGTACCTTGCTGCCATTGCAATCAATCCAACCCGAGACGTGAAAATCCTCCTCCATTCAGAAGTCTTCAACTTTCTCCCTGAATCTCTCCGCTTTTCGTTGGGACCTTTATCTCTGTGTGCAACGGCGGCAGTAAACAGGCGGCTCGTGACGCGTATTTAGCAGCATAATGTTCTGCATGGCTGGAGAGGGGAGGCTGAACATTAAGGGATTTGTTTTACATTTTATCAGTCTGAGCGAACAAGAGATCGTCATTCCCTGGATAGCTCGTGTTTCAATTGGACCCAAACTATCCATCGAATTCCTTGCATTTCTGTCTCTTCGCTTTCCACAATCAAAAGGCCTATATATACAATCATGTAAATAGGCCTATACTACATTGAAATAATTAGGTTATTATTGTTGCTACTGTTATGATGAATTGTTTTTGTCGCTTTTATTGCCACATTAATAATGTACTATAACTTTACAGTATTTACACTGTAACACACATACTTTCAAGTATTTGCTGCCTGAAATATTTTTGCAGATAATTCTTACATCAAATTAGGCTTATTATTAATAAAATATCCCCAATAAAAAAAATGTTGGGCCATCTCAACCTTTCCTATGAGAGAGAGAGAGAGAGAGAGAGAGAGAGAGAGAGAGAGAGAGAGAGAGAGAGAGAGAGAGAGAGAGAGAGCGGCTGGTGTGGCTGTCTGTGTGTGCTGTTGTACTGTATGCATTAGGAAGCGGGGTGACGGTGGTAGAGGGAAGACCGGCTGGACAGATTTGCGTTCACGCCTGATCGGCTTCTGGAGAGCGGGGCCGTGTGGGCAGGGGACGGGAGCACCTGGTCTAGCCACAGCATCCCGTCTCGTTTTATTGACAGCCTGATAAGCGGGGCCAAGCCGTGCGGTTTCCAGCACGGATGTCAAGAACCCTGATGCGTTGCACGGTTTCACGACCTCTTAATGGTGGATACTCCAAATAAAGGCCCAAACACAGGTAGTTCTGACCGCCCCGTACCTGCGCCGCCCGGACTCTTCCTGAGAGACGCGTGGCACTGCTGTTGTCCATTTACTCTCCGACCTCCTGTTCAAATTGACACAAACGACAGAGGTTGTGACATGTGTCTGCAGGCTTTTAGCCTGCCTTTCTGAAGGGGGAAACGGGGGGCATATTACGGGTTATGGACCAATAATACATCAACTCCGCGCCACTGCCAGTGAAGATTGTAAACTTATCAACTTGTGCACATAAAGAAGAAGAAAAAAGGTTTTAGGATCACTTTATACAACGCCTAATGTAAAACGGAAAGTGATCATTTTCAGGTTGCTATATATACATATATACATTGCTCTTCACAAACAATTCTAAAATGTTATTTTATAGCCTCTTCTCCGAACGTCAAGGCATGACAGAGGTGATACCTTCACTAAGCCCTGAACTTGTAGAACAATAAGTAGGTTACTGTGTTGATAAAATAAAATATGAATTTTACACATTGACCATGTTAGTGAAATATCAATACTTTCAATATCTATTTAAAAAGTGGAAATATTTCCACATCGACGGGACATGATTTTCCAACACATAATCATGTTGTTTCATGCAGGACCCTCCGATGCTTCCTCCGCTCTCAATTCAACATGCTTCAACTCCTAGATCACCAACAATACTCCAGCTCCATGCGGACTTGTTTTTCTTTACTTGTAGGTCTTTGTGCGGTGTACTGCAAGTCAGCTTTTAGCAAGTACTGCCTTATAATAATCTGATCCATGAAAGCTGCGACCCCATAGGCTATACAGGCCTATGGGATTCCATTTGCCATAAATGACTTCATGTGTCCATTAGTAAATGGTGCACTAGTAAATATAAAAGTCCACATTCTAAATTGTCCTACTTCTATTTTGCACATATGTTCCCATTTTAACCTATCAAATAATTTTCTGAAACTTTATACATAGCCTAATGTTCAAATTCCATCCAATATAACATCTAATCAAGTTGCAAATAGATTTCAAAATCTAGCCTTTCTTTCAGTCAAAGTTAAAGACAATAAAGATGGTGGGTTGATCGAATTGTGGCGGGTGCATGTGCCCGGTATAGAACTTCCCCCATTCCATGCCTCCGAAGGTGACGTCGGACCGTCGCTCTAGCCAATCACTGCCAAGTTGAGGCTGATGCTAAGGGAAAGTTGGTGGTAAGCGAGGCAGTCTTTTTTTCACTCTCATTGACATTTCAACTCCGCGGCGGATCCGAATGTAATCTGGACCCATAACTTTATCTTGATTTGTTCCAGTGACAATTTGGAGGGTGAAGGAGCGAGTGCTGGTATCAGCAGGATATCGGTCAGAGGTCTGCGCCCTCTACAACCTACATCAGGTGAGTTTCACCGCATTAGGTGATTTATACATCTCACATTTCAATCGGATGCCTTATCACCCTACTGCATGTTTTGAGTGCTTTGCACATCGGAGTTCTTTCTTCGCTTCGGATTGTCAAAATATATCAAATGATTTCGTTGTCTATGCTGTGTATTCTATCTATCCTGTGCGCACCCGGGATGGTAACATCAGTGGTCTGCTTTTTTGTTGTTGCCAAAGCTTCCAAACTTTAGAATGCATCTGATGTTTCTGAAGGTGTTTGATGGATTGGTGTGGCTATACAGACGGCTGAGTTGAACGTGGATAATCTCAGTGTTACTGGAGGTAGTGTAAGCACTGTTGTGCATGGTCTTTTGATGGGTCATGCGACTGTGCTTTTGCTAGTATCGTAGCGCAGGAGTTGATGACTCGGGTAGCGTGTAATTAGCGATCTTCACTGAGGTAGAAAGTAAGACGCGCTTACACAAGTCTTGTTATAAGCTTTAACGCGCACGGAGCTGGACATCGATATTGACATTTTATATTACTTACACTGCGATTGACGCTTTGTAATTCCAACAGTTTAGTAGGAGTGATATAAACCATCCAAATGGTAATTGTGCATATTTCTTAAATGACCAAATAGCCTAACAAACCTACATTTTAGCCTGATTATCACGAGACTACGTTATATAATTATCATGAGTCTACGTTATCGTCTACGTTATATGCTTACTTTTAGCTCAAGTAAGTTATTTGAAAGTTACCCAATTTAAATATAAACTTGAACTTGAAGAATAATTAAGGCAAATAAAACGATACTGTAACTTTAAAATTGTTCACCGTTGTTTGAAAATGAGGTAGCCTAAGCTTTAGATCGTTAACTGAAATCGGGTTTTCAATATATCAGCCATTTTCTCGTCTTCAACCGACGTTATAGGCTTGCTCCTGTGCATTCTAGAACCTGCGATTACAGTGTGTTCCACGGTGGAGTACCGAGCCCTGCGCACCAAGATCAACCTGTCTGTTAGTTGTTATTGGTGACCGCGTTTCTCCAGCTGCCAGGCCGCGGAGGAGCGCTGTGACACCATCACCTCCGAGCAGACCGTCTTCTGCCAGGAGAGGGCTTCACAGTCCATCCACACTCCAGCCTTCTAGCGTCCCCGCGCCACATTCCCTGCCAGACGTCAACCAAGGAGCTAAATTAGACAACTGAGATTACGAATTCACCTTGTAGGACTTTTCACTTAAATGCCTCACTCAAGGAAAGTTTGTTATCAAAGTTGAAGTGATGAGTTCAAGTCTATAGCTAACTTTACGCAGAGAAAGCCATTGTAATGTTGAGTACACTTTCAGCATCTTAGGCCTACGGCTGGTATTTTCACTAACACAATAATTCCCAAGTCGCTAAAAGAAGTTAGCATATTATATTAATAGAGCAAAATCAATTTTGAATCAAAGTATATTGGTCCAATACGCAGACGTTATCGCGGGTCCAGCGAAATGCTTATAAAATGCTTTTTACGCACACATATATAGGCATACTGTATGTCGTGTTGACATCATTTCCCTTGCAGGCCAGAGCCTATAATGTCCAATTCAGTTCCCTCAGCTTGTAAGATAATTGTTTTGGGATGAGAGCAAACCATTATTCAACAACAAACTTTAGGTTGATCCTAAAATGTATTGTATTTGTTTGCAGAATTCAGCTGGTTAGTGTGACGTGCGAAGAGGTAGAGTTATGCGCTGACAGTAAAAGACAGCTGCATTCCCGACGGCACGAGCTCCACGGCACAATATGTCACAAAAAGTACATTTCTGAATATCTTTGAGCCATGCAGAAACCCGAATTAGCCTGGAGTTAATCAAATGGTTGTTGGTTTAAAACAGAATGGTGTGTAGGCCAAATACATTTGTTAACTTGCAAAATATATTTTATAATGAATTATACGTTTTAAAATCTTATTTGGTGGAGTGTCTTCGAAGACATTTCGTTTTGTCGTATTTTCTATGAAATAAAACATACAGCGATGTTAAATAATATTTTAAAAATTATTATTATTGTAACAACATCACATTATTATAGATATGTGTGTTATTATAGCTATGTATGTTATAACAATATATACCTTAGTCTAAATAATGTTATCTCCAATAATATTGGATTAATTCAGTGCAAATGTTAATGCCAATGTAGGCTATATTTGAATGTCATTAGGTAGTAACTATAAAATAATTAATATATGAATTAATATCCCTATTGTTATATTTTTCTAATCAAATGTATTTTAACCACCAAGGATAGTTATTATCTTTCGAAAAAAATATGAAACAATTGGCAAATGCATTAATTTTCCATTTATTCAACGCTCATGCAATTTGGCCGCTTGGCCCAGACTTTGTACTGTAATAGGCCTACAGAAGGAAGGGTCAGTGTCCTGCAAAATCACAGAGAATGTGGAGTCGCTGAATGATGACAGCTCCCTCCCTCTCATGGAAGACTCGTCCGCCTGCCTGCTCTACATTTAGAGAATTATTGAGATGATAAAGCTCTCTCTGTCGGTCCCAATGGCTCAACGGTCCCCATGTCCCTCAAATCTGGAATCTGGATAAGTCAATGGAGGCCAGCGCGCCCCTCTCGGCTTTGTTGATGTTTTCTAATAGACCTCCTTCGCTCGCTCTCTCTCTCTCGCATGACGTCAGACGTGTTCACCCCTCCTCCCTCCTATAATTTTTTTTCTCCAAAGTTTTTAGAGGGGCCTCAAAGACCACTTTGCCTCAGGGGAAAATAGCGACAAGATTAGGATTTCTTTTCAGGTCCTTTGGCATTGCTGCTAATCCGAATTGGGCTAATTGCTAGTCTGTATACAGTTACTCGTTTTACTACATTTTCACACTTACCCTGAAGAAGCTTCCCCTTAAACAGATAAATATATATATCTGCACTTCAACGAGCATGATCGTTCAAAAGGAATTATTATGTATTGCTATATTTGATCCGGAACTTTAAGTGAGTCAAGAAAAACTAAACGTTTCGTGAGTAGAAGAATGGAGACAACGCATATAGCACTCGGAGCGGATTTACTTTCCCAAATAAATCAATAATCTATTGGACGTATTAGGCTATTGTCTGCAGAGAAAACAACTCGACACACTCATCAGGGATTCTGTCTTTCACTGAAGCGGGTTAGTAGAGAATGTTCGTCAGCTGCAGACTGCTTACAAGGGGATGGCTATTAAATTAGAATTACAATGTGGTGTGGTTACATATAAATGTCACTACTAGCAGTGTCCTTCGTAGAGGCCTATATTTTGCCTGTAAATTAGCATCAATTTGATGTTATTCACGTTTTAAAGTTAGATTAGCCTAAGCATATTTAAATGCATATACCAACATAATTCATAGTCGGTTAAAACATTATTTTTTATGATTCGTTGAAAAACAAACATTAGGCTACACTTTCAACAACACGACTCACGATTGTGTGAGCAGGATTTTGCAAAGGTGCATTCATTAAATCAAAATAAATATTGTCATTAAATAGGCTTAACAATGTTGTCATGCATTTGGGTTGTAAGTGTTTGCACTGGCACAAAGTGTGCGCCTGCTGTAAGTACAACATTTCCATTCTATTCTGAAAGTATCAGGTGCAAAGTTTGGCGAATCTGGCGAATGTGGTGAATGTGGAAAATCTGACCAATATAGTTGATTCATTTGTTTTGCATTGTGCACAGTTCCCACACCGTAAATTCTTGCAACAACGATTTATGTAAACATGTGTGCTGGCATGTCATGCACGTGGCTGTAGTATAAAACTGTTCTGCTCACTTTACTGGCTGCACAAGCACTTTTAGGTTTATCATAAACTGCCAATTCCTCTATTATCAGAATAAAGTTTCCCTGAACAAGATACTCATTAGACCATCAGGACTAATCTCCATGTACAAACACACAAACACACGACCCCAAAACAAAGTCAAACACTAGAAACGAAAAAAATAATCTAGTCGAATAGGCCACCAGCTTCAGTGACTAAACACAGTGAAGGAGAAATGGGACAAAATGGTGGGTTAGTTTACAGCTTGTTTGGGGAGAAAGTTCTGGCCGAAGTGTTGTTCTTGTTCCTCACCGCAGGACTCTGGGTGACAGTTTGTGCTGGTCCTCGCGGCTCATTATCTCGCGCGCCCACTGAGGGCCCCATTCACCCCCCCTTCAGGCAGCGTCGTTTGTCTCCTCATTGAACCCGTAGTTAGGAATGTGATGGTTGTCAGGAGCCCTCTTTCACCTCCGAGGTAGTTTATTGATGAGCTCTGACTTTTTCACGTCAAAGGAAGTCAAGTGTAGGCCTCCCTCCATTACTTCATTTCATGCTCTGCACTCTCCAAATAAGAGCCCCATCCCATCCCCCTCTCCTCCTCCGTCTCTCCATCTTCCCCTTTTTTGTACCCCAATTTTGCTTTGGGTTGGCTCCACACATCCAAACAGCTCGCATCCCCTCCTCCACCGGCCCTGGTCCTTTGGAATAAGCGACGGGGACTCCCAGCACTGAGACTGGTGCTTCGCAAGCTACGAGTGTAAGCTTCAATACGGGCTCGGAGGGGGCTTTCGGATGCGCTGAGGTGTGTCGTAATGGCCGATAATTAAACCGGCGCAGTTAGGGAGCGTGTGGTCATTGCTGACCAGTCATTTGCTTCACTTTATTTACGCGTGTTATTTGCCGTCAGGTCATAGAAGTGACGTCGCCTTGTCTTGCAAATGCGTCCACAACAAGCAGCAGAGCTTGCCTAAAAGCAGGGGCCCTTTACGCATGGCGGGGAACCGTGTGTGTGTGTCTGTGTGTTTACAATGTCCATGACAGGCTGAGCAGTCAGTGAAGGTGATACAAAACAGTCAACAAAGGCACGTGGTGAAAGTTTGCGTTTGTTTTCAGCGAGTAGGTGACATTAGTGGTAATTTACAAGTGTACTTAATACACAAAGTAAACAGTGTCCCCTTTAAAAGCCACAGCTGTCAATGGGGAGCCCTCCTCAGCTCATTTGTCATTAGTAGTGGCCCTGCTCACCAAGGGCCAACTCACTATGCACTCCAGGGAGACACTTCACAACCATTGCAAACAGCCATGCAGAGCTGTTGACAGAAAGTCAGAAACTATTTGTTTTCATGCAGACTCAAAGTAAATATGAAGTTTGTTCCAAAATTGCATTGGAACAATTAATACGTAAAATAATAGAGGCTGCACGATAGCAATACGCCTAAAACAGAAGAAAACATGTATCTTTAGGCACATTTCCCACAGAAATAGCATAGCCTACGCTCGACAACGCAAGAACGATTTGAAATCAGCTCCGTGGAAAGAATGATCCATTCATGGAGCTGACTGCTTCAAAACGCGTCCACATCCTCCGTTTTCCCAGCGTCCTGCCCTCGGGTTTAGCTGTAAAACATGCCTGAGATTCCCACCACCACGGAACCAACTCGGCCTCTGCTGAGACCCACCAGGCCTTTGCTTTCTATCCAATGGGGATCTCCGAGGCAATCCAGTTTCTTTGCATAGTAGGGCAGGCAATATTCAGATAGCGAGGGAAAGAGAGAGAGCGAGAGAAAGAGGGGTATTTGCATGTGTCTGCTGATTAGTGGGTTGGGGAGACGGGTCTCTCTTCTCTCTCGCTCGGCCCCATTTCCCGCTTTGGTGGTGGGGGAAGTGTTTCCGTAGGGGCCGATGATGACAGAGGTCGAGGCAACGCACAGAGCACAGCAGACCAGAAACACATACAGTAATACACTTGTACCATCACCAATCAGCATAGGTGTGTTCTCTCTTAGCCTCCAACCCCTCTTCTTCTCCCATTCTTTCCCTCCCTCCCCTTCTCACTCTCTCCTTCTCTGCCCCACTCTCTCATTCGCTGTCTCGCTCACTCACACGAGCGCACATTCTCGCTCACTCCGCGGTCCTGACATCTGAGTTCACTGTCAATCTCTGTCTCTTTCGCAGGGATATCCCTTCCGTCTCCGCTGAAGATCACTGGAAAACTATTGTTTCCTCTTACTGAAAAACCACCACAATAAGACTGCCCTGCATTTGTTCTCTTTCTGTGGCACGAAGAACTATTTGACAAGGACTTTTGACAGCGGCGCAGGATGCCTCAAAAAGGTGAGAGTGGATATCTTCCCAGTAAAAAAATTGTCTGTGCATTTCAACCCAGTCTGCAACCCTGCAAACACATATAACTTAAAATAGGTTAGATTAAATGCAGAACAATCAATAATTGAAAACGAATATATTATTATTATTGCGCAATAAGCATCTCACAGGCTGCAGACTAGTATCGCTACTAGGTTGGAGTTTGTGTAGCAAGTGTAACCCCTGCTAGGCTGCTTATATTCCACTCCTACTCTGGAGATGTACAGTGCGATTTGAAGCAGCATTCGGGCTGGCTTTCCTGTTTATTTTATGTGCTCTTTAATGATCGGTTGTGTTGGTGTTTACGGATAGCTTAATGCTTATTTATGACAGCAAAGAGTAAAAAGTCACGTTAGGCCGAGACAGTGATCATGGTGGAGAATGGGGAGCAATGACCCGTTGAGGAATGGTGTCAGTTTGATTCATAGACAGCGGAGTCACCCAAGCGCCTTCTCTGAAATGCTCCAAGTACACGGTGGGCCTATTTATTTTTCCTCTTGTTTGCGTACCAAAGAAAATATACCTCAAATTGAACTTTTCTTCTAAGCATGTGAAGTATTGTGCAGAAATAGTTACAATTATCACTACAGGTATTTAAGCGTGCCTGCAAGTTACTAAAATACTTCAAAACGTTTTAGAATTAGAATACAATAAAACAAAGCATTCATACTAAAAGGCTAAATACATAGCCTATTATAATATTGTCATATTTATGTTTTTATCAACATAGAAAGTATATATGCACAACTCAAACATTTTTAAGATAGCGTCACGTTCACTGATTCTAAATAAATACAACTGTCAAACGAAAGTAGCTGAAAGTTAGGCCTATATTTCATTAATAGCCTAATCATAAATGTTATGGTTTAATTTGTGTGGTGAAATTAACATAGGCCTACTTCCCCTTACAAAAACGGGCTAATAACCCAGTATTACATTAAAGATAACACTAAGATGCTTAGTGCATGTAAATGCATAGTGCTCACAACTTCCTACCGAGCTATTGTTTGAGATCGTAATGTATTTCTGCATGTGAATGTTGTGAACTCGGGATCCAGCAGCCTGAATAAGCATGTTTAATTAAGACGATTGTTGTTGATTGTTGTTACGGATTAGGTACTACTAAAGGAAAAGAAATTCAGATTAGACCCTTGTTAACCTCAGCAACAACCACAGAGTTTTCGACACTAAGTAAATGATTAACTTGGCCGATGGTGTCAATACAGACACGCGGGACACTGCTGGGACACTGCTGAATCGCAGTTCTCCAAATATTTAGCAGAAATATTGTTTTCAAGGCAGAGAGGAATTGAGGATTATTTTGCCATTCGCCACTCCCGGGGCTGTTATGTGTATTGTTGAGAGATTTATTTTGCATTGGTGGGTTTGTACTTTTACGCAGTTAAAATATTGTAATGAATGTGGAGGAATCTAAATGAATGAGTTGAGCAATGCATTTGCATTGTAAAAATAAAATGCATTGTTTTCAAGAGTTGTGTTTAACCACTTTTGGTGTTTTCAGACAGCATACTTCTAAGAACAGGGCTAACGTGTAAAAAATATCGGATACATTTCCTCAACAAAATTATTCCTCCGTTTGCGACACAAGAATTGTTACTGTTAACAGTTTTCTGATAAATTGCAAAATGGCATTGGAAACACGTTTTTTTTTTTGCAATAGGCTACTTTCTCCAGAAAGTAGGTACATATAAGTCTCACTTCTCAAGCCAATTCATGTTTCCAAATCCTAGGTTCGGGTGCAGTACACACATGCCCACAACAGGGTTGTTTTTGCGTAAAGAGACTAAATTAAACTTCAGACTATTCCTTCACCGGCCCCCTTTTTAACCGTCCATTTGAAAAGGTTCTTTATTGCGTTTGTCTTTTCTGATTGAGCTCCCCACTGAGCTGTTGTATCTTTTTACAACCGTCACCAGCTACACCATTACCTCCAGATATTTACAACAAGAAACTACTTTTCCGTTTCCCAAAACGTAACAAAAATCCCACATTGGGCTACGGGGACCCGAGGTCGCGGTCATCCGCTGTGCCAGTGGGAAGGTGTTGTGTGTATGGTCCCGGAGGGGGCGGATGCCTTCGGTTCTTTGTATTCTGGAGTTGTTGGTACGTTTAGTGGGAAGATGTGTTGCTAGTTGTGGAGGCCGAGTTGTGCGGCCCCGGGTTTGGGTATGGTGGTAGAAAGGGGTGCATTGTTGGGACTCCGGCAGGCTTTGTATGCCGGCCTCTACCCCCTCCTGGTTGGTACTTTTGCAGAGCATTGAGGCGAGGTAGACAGCGTGTGTCACTGTACACATTGGGCGATAGGGTCTAGATTTTTATATAACTAGAAACACCCTAGTGGCGGTTGATTTATGTTTAGGCCTGTTTATAAGCCATCAAGTAGAACAAACAAAAACATGTCAAGGAATCAGAAACAGGTGACCAATAAACCATGCACGTGCCAAATAATAGCGATGGTTTCGACCATCGACGTAATTTATTTATTTTACCGTCTTCAATTAGGCCTATTTAAAGTGCCCGTTTCTTCGAACTTCAGGCTGACCAAAATAAATAAATACAGAAATACAGAAATACAAATGCTCTCATATGAATAACACGCAAAATCGACAGTAGCCTATTTATTAATTACAATTCTAATTCAATAATCATTTTTATTAGGCTTTACTTGTCAAATGTAACACACAGTCTTCGCAGTACTATTAGTACTAGGAATGTACTATTAGTACTAGGGCTGTACTATTAGTACTAGGGCCGTACTATTAGTACCAGGGCTGTACTATTAGTACTAGGGCTGTACTATTAGTACTAGGGCTGTACTATTAGTACTAGGGCTGTACTATTAGTACCAGGGCTGTACTATTAGTACTAGGGCTGTACTAATATACTGTTTTGCTTTGTCCTAGGGAGACATTAAGATTGGCTAAATTGTTTTAAGCCGAGAGTCAACTCTTTTTCCAGGCAAGTTTAATGCTAAAATATATATGCAATGGGGATGTGCCAATTCACATGGATTATGGCTATGTGGAATTTATAATTACAGAGCAACATTAAGATTACAGAGCAACATTAAGATTGGATTGCACCAAAGTATCCGCCCTAATTGCCTTGGAATTCGAAGTAACTAAAAGGGAAAAAATACGAAATATATATATTTTTTAAAAGAGAGAACATTTGTGAATTGTAATTCTTAACTTTGAATAGCAATTACATTGTAATTATGCTGATACTAACATTGTTATCATCGTTATTTCCTTATGACGCACAGAATACCACAGCCAAGCCACGTGGGAGTCTGGCGTAGCCTCAATGATGCAGAACAGTAAGTGGATTTGCATATTTTTGTTTTGACACTTTGATACTAACCGCAAATGGAGATATGAACGCATGCAGCCACAACTACCCTTCTGTCTTTATGGGCCCTTAACATAACACCCTTAACATACTCCTTAGCATATTAGCTTTATTTTATTATTTTTTTCCAAAGCTTTTGATTTGTTTTTAGTTTCAATATTTAAAATGGTGTGTCGCTCTTGATGTTTTTAATTTAGCCGTGTCCTTGTGTTTAGATGTAATGCATGTAATATGACCCCTTCCAGACCGCAGAGTTACTGAACATTGACAGTTAAGAGTCTAATTATATATCCTCCATTCATCTCCACAGATTGTTTTAGTTTTCTGCTATGTGCGAGAGAGAAAGAGAGAGAGGGAGAGAGGGGGAGATGGGGAGAGGGGGAGAGGGGAGAGCGAGAGAGTAGAGGGGGTTGGGTTGAAGGGGAGATTTTTCTTTCCGCTCGAGTTGGTATTAAATAATTGCACAGCCGTCTGCATTAGCTTTAGAGCTGACTGCCAGGCTGCGTACACTATTAGCTGGGGCGGAGAATGGGAAGGGAAAGAAGGACATTGCGTGAAAAAGGACGAATATTGATTGTCTAATGTAGACTAGTCTCCTCATTAACAGAGCCAGAGTTAGAATGGAGATTCCTTCATTACAATAACAACAGAGTAGAACTGTAAACTCACGGCAAAAAAACAACAACATGATAAAACATGATATTGTCTTGCATGGGCGCCATAAAGGATAATTGACTGTGTGTTGGCCTATATTGCTTTCTAGTCTGTAGTGTGTTATTACTTGTCTGGATTGTTTATCATAATGGTCCATATGAGTTGCTGACTGGCGAAATGAACTAAACCATAAAGGATGAAAAGTAACGTTATTTTCTCTCTTGTCTTGCTGCTGGACTAGAGGTCTATGACATCTGTGATGAAGGTGTGTGGAATGATTTCCTCTGCTATTCTCCTTACCTTGATGACGTGCCTGTGCTGTAACACCTGCCTATATAGACACATTTTAACCTGTCTGAATTCAATGTACCTATAGCTAGATCACGTGTAGAGCATATTGTTACATTGTTGTAGGCCCAGGTTATATTTGCAATGCAAGTAGGGAATGTGATATTGTTCCCTATAAGGGAAAATGACAACATACAGAACAAAAGGCCTGAATGTAGGTCAGATTAAGAAGGACAATTGATACAGGAATGTTTCATAGAAGACTATTTATTTTGTATCATAGTTTTTTAAACGTCTAAATACAGTCTATTGAATATAATTTTGAACAACATGGGAAGCCCATTATGCGTCATAGAGGCCATCATGGCATTACCCAGTGCTCTATGCGCTGACAAATGGCTTAATCACAGATGATGTTTGCTTGCCAGTTCTCCTTTATTGAGATGATGTTTTAAACGAGGCGTCGTTAAAGCTATGTACAGCCCCCTCTGCTCCTGCTTTGCCCCAAATTGATGTTAATGGGATGCTCCCCTGGCTTGGCTTGTGATTTCTGGTGCGAATGGCCGAGGAGATATCATTGGGCCCGGCTCTATGTGTTGTTTAAAGGTCGCCGCGGCCTCGGTGGCTTTTGTGCTAACAACTCCTGGGTGTATATGGAGGGGAGCGTCCAAATTGACACCATATGTTTTCCTATTAGTCGACTAGTAATAGAATACAAGGCGCATAATCAGCGCCAGCGGGCGAGATCGACGCTGCTCGCGGTGGGGAATTGGGCACATGATTAAGACTTAACCTTTGAAGAGCTGAAATGGCATGTGATATCCTTATCTGACGGCTTTATCGATCATGTGGATGTACATGATGGTTATAAATGTGTTGAGGTGACGGTGCAACCATGTAGACCCACAGCGAACCGCTGTTTAGCGCGGGTAGGCCAATTTGAGAGTAAGACGCCTATTAATTCCACTTAATCCTGGAATTACCAAAGAGCAAGAGGGATGATAATGGATTTGCTATTAATCAGGTCCACGTTGGATAAGGATCATTGCACATAGTAGCCTAAGAGCAGTGTTTAATTATGTTAAACAGATTTATTTTCACTCAAAACATGGCTTTCAATTGGCACAAAACGTGCGTAATGCGTATTGTTCCCATTTATAACGCACATACAACGTATTCCCAAGCAGATCGCCCACTGATTGCACACAACAGGATTGTAGTGGCTGGGAGGATTTGTTGCCAAATACAAACAAGAGAAAAAAACCGAGATGTCAGATTTAATATGTTGAGAATCCAAGCGCGCCCTCGTTGTTGTGGCCGCGCGTCGCCCCTGGTCACCTTAAAACGAAGCTTCCCTCGAAGGGTAAACGAGTAGCGTCCAATTTTGTCTGAGTGATATCCAAATCCAGACAGAAAGGGTCGTTTTATCGTGCTACTATTTGTCGTGACGATGCGTTTTTCAAAAGCAGAGCTGTGTCATAAAGTGACATGCCTGCCACAAGTGCTCCAACTGATCTTTTCAATTAGCCTTCCCATGCATGATCCGAGGCGACTTCCGCCTATTTCCAGAAATTAAGCTCAAACTTGACGTGCAGCTAGCTTTATTTTAAAGACAAATGTCAGCCAGCCTCATCACATTCCCCCTCTTCTATATCTGGAGCTTATTTATTGCTAAGGAGCCTCTGCTCCCGGAGTCAATGTAGCAGGCGGCAGCGCAAGAGAAGGCAGCGGAGATCTGGAGCACAGTAAGGCACTCCGGGGAGGCATCCGTCCCACTTGGCTTCAGGTTTGCTGGCTCTTTCCATGCTTTAATCAACCTCCTCATCGACTACAACCCGCCTCTTAATTAAGTGTTTTAAAAATACTTATATTTCGATAACATTTATTGAGGTTTGTTATATTTGAGGCTACCTAAATGGTTGGTGTTTTGGTGTGATTGTGTTGAAGGTACATTGGTGTGTTTGTGTTACATTGGTATGCTGGTGCGTAACAACACATTGGAATAGCGGTGAGGAGGATTGGGGGATTTAATTTCGAAGTTTGGGGATTTGAAGACGCTGAATTTTGGGTTGGCTTGCTCACTTGGCGAAATAATGCTGGACAACTCTCGTATGACTGAATTCACCTTTGGATAGCCGATTTCAACTTTAAATTGCTGATTTCACCTTTCAATAGCTGATTTCATCTCAGTTGGATGGGGATGTTTTGGTCCAGATCATTGGATGCTGTTGACACTTGCCGTGCATGTGTTGATTCAATGCTATTGCATTACAGTGACTATTGTCTAGAGTGCTGATAACAATAGAACAATGCATAACTATTATATATTCATTTTGGTGATAAATGTACTATTAGAATATCTGCATTTCCTGTTTCATTCTAGGTGTAGCGTTTTGTTCAAGATGAATGCCTCCCCTCAACGTTATTGTTTCACCTTTGCTCTGAAAGCTAACCATCTGAAAGGAAAAGCATTACCTGACTCACTGCTATGTTGTTATATAACATATTGTTGTGATCATAACCTTGTTGTTACATTGCAACCGTAGCCTATAATTGGGCTCTCCTTTGTCTCTGTTCAGGTCACAGCGGTGTGAACCAGCTGGGCGGTGTGTTTGTTAACGGTAGACCGCTACCGGACACCACCAGGCAGAAAATCGTCGAACTTGCTCATAGTGGCGCGCGGCCGTGCGACATCTCCAGGATTCTGCAGGTGACCAGGGCATTCTTTCTGTCTGGTGCAGGAAACCCGAGCTTTCAGTGTTTTTATTTGTATTTTTTTAAGCTACCACAAAATAAAACATAACAATGGGATTTCGTTTTCCTTACTGTAGCCTTTTTATTAATTTAAAAACGTTTTTCGATAATTATTAGCTGTAAGAAAGCCAGACAAAGCCTAATTGCTTCTCATTATAATCTATATCCTATTCAGATAACATTAAGGGTAACATATCGTAAGTAGGCCACCACTTTCCCCCCTAAGAATAGTTGCATTTTAGAAAGTGCACACTGTTATCCTATACCATTTAAGGCATATTTTTTTGTTTATAGACCCATGATGACTCAAAAGTCCAAGTGCTGGAAAATGAAAACGTAAGCTTATCATTGTTTGACGTAATCTTCAAAATTTCGCAACTAGTCTTAAATAATGTATGTGAATTGTGTCTATTGTTTTCTATCCAGGTGTCCAACGGGTGCGTGAGTAAGATCCTTGGCAGATACTATGAGACTGGCTCCATAAGACCGAGAGCGATCGGAGGCAGCAAGCCGAGGGTAGCCACTCCAGAGGTTGTGGGGAAGATAGCGCAGTACAAGAGGGAGTGCCCGTCTATTTTCGCCTGGGAGATCCGCGACAGACTGTTGTCGGAGGGGGTCTGCACCAACGACAATATACCCAGTGTAAGTGCAGTGAGTGTAAGTTATGAGCATGATTTTTTTACCACCTGAAATGATTTCTCAGAGACGGAAAGCATGCATGATTATCAGCCAAACATTTAGTCATGAGATCATGACTGCGTTACATGTGAAAGACATGCATTACGTATTTCCAACAAATGGTTAGCATGAGTTAACTTGTAGAGACATTCATACATTTCATTATTTATATTTGATTCGTAATTAGCCAATTTTGCACCACATAGGGCCTACATGTAAAATACAATTGACAATTGTTGATGTTTATAACAGGCATATTTTCAATGTTTGGCTAGTTATTAAAATGTATTTTCTCAAATATTATTTGGAAATGCTCTGTTTACATCTTTACTTCCAGCTCACTTGTCAGGATGTGACGTATGTGTGCGCGCGCGTGCGTGCATGTGTAAATGTGTGCACCATAGACATGAATAAGGTTTGCACGCTCACAGTGCTCGCGTGCCTACACACTATACCGGCGGTGGCGCGCATTTTTCAATCATGGCAGGCGCTAATCAAACCGTTCCGTTTTGTTTGTCTTTCAGGTGTCATCGATAAACAGAGTCCTCCGCAACCTGGCTAGCGAGAAGCAACAGATGGGCGCAGATGGCATGTATGACAAGCTGAGAATGCTCAACGGTCAGACAGGAACTTGGGGGACACGGCCAGGCTGGTACCCCGGAACGTCAGTGCCAGGGCAGCCCAACCAAGGTGAACCTCAGTCACTAATAATTTGACAATGAAGAAGCATATAGATATAATTACATTTGTGCTATTCGTGAAATCATATAATTATCTCACCATTATCCGAATGTAGGCCAATAGATTAATCCATTATTTGTAAATGCATTCCGTTTGACTTTTGGAAGGAGTAGTAGGGTTTTTATAAACCAAATTGTTGAAATGACCTAATGGTCCATGTAAACATTAATATCACACACTTTTTTTGTCATAAGAACAATGGATGTAATGCTATATTGCAAATGTTAGGCCTATACCCTGGCCCACAGTATATCTTCGCTTCTTTCATACATGACTAAACGGTCACTTTACGCATGGGTTCTGGCTAGACGAGTATGACGTAACTGATTAGTGAGTAGTGTAGCTTTGTAGGTAAACCTTAAGCTAAGGTCACAATTACAAATATGTTACGTAATAAACATCTTAAATTATTATTATTTGTATTTAACATTTATTTAACTAGACAACTCAGTGAAGAACACATTCTTATTTACAGTGATGGCCAACACCGGCCAAACCCGGACGGCGCTGTGCCAATTGTGCGCTGCCCTATGGGACTCCCAAACACGTCCGGTTGTGATATATCCTGGATTCGAACCAGGCTGTCTGTAGTGACGTCTCTCACACTGAGATCCAGTACCTTAGACCGCTGCGCCACTCGGGGGCCCAAGCCATAGTTTTCAGTGGGTCTTGGGCATTTACTTATAACACTTCAATAATTTAATATGATTGGATGTCGTTTATGATTGGTCAGCATATCAAGCAGGTATTGTCAACATGTTTTGATGCCTTTGGTGGACAAAATTCCCAATTAATCATTGAGTAGTCGATTAGTGAACGGCCAATGAATCAGCAGTCTCAATGCCCACACTGTCTCCGGTGGGGATATGCGTGACAGAGGCCTGGCCTTTCAGCGGAGGTGTCCGTCCAACAACCCGCATTTCCCTCCTCTCCTGGCAGGAAAAAAAGCCCGAGGATCCGTGTGCGGGATATCAGTACAAAGGAATGTTTTCCTTCACACGCAAGGATTGGTTATGGGAACGGGCCTGCTATGTGTAATTGCTCATTAGAGAGAGCTTCGTCCCTCGTTATGGTGACATGCAGGAGTGTCTAGTTGAGGGAGACTGATGGAGAAATGTTCCACAGGAGACCCCTGGACACTGAATGACAGGCGGAGCGATTAGCCATGAAAACATGAACGTTACAAAGATAAATGTTTATGTTGTAGTTATTTTTTTGTGCTCTAATAGACTATTGTGAAATACAGAGCCTAAAAGAAAATAAAGGCATTGCACCTGCTCGGGGCTGGGTATGAGAAACAGTGGTATAATTTGATAAGCATCAAGATATGTTTCTGCACAGAATTTAATTTGCTTTGAACATAAAGGCCTTTTGATTTAGTCTTATGTGGACCTAAAAATTATTTTTTCATGTTTATTTCATTTGTATTTTTTTTATAATGTACAATAAACTATTGGCTTACTTCAGAACTAGACATAGTTATTCACTATGTTTACACTCTGTTTGAATTAATGTCATTATTGATACTAATAATAGTAGGCTATTAATAATAACAATGTCAATATATAATTAATATATATATAATTAATAACATTAATATATAATAACAATATTATTAATAATAATAACAATAGGCCTAATAATAATAATATTTTTTTATAAGTATTTTAATGCAATATTTTTAGGCCCTTAATGCAATATTGCTTTTCAGTTTCTTCGATTGAAAATTAAATGACATGGGCATTTACATCAAATTAAATTGGGAATTGTTTCCAGGAGTTCATTTCAGGAGGCCCATAAGGTCTAAACCATACGGCAAGGGTAGGTCTCTGAGGAGAACGAAATATGGTCCCTGTCAAACAACAGCTACGCAACAGTGGCTAAAATAATGGTTACAAGGAGTGTGACAGGGCTTGAAAGGAGACAACTCTATCTCGAGAGGCGGAATAAAACTCTGTGGCAATGAATTATTTTTTCTCTTTCTCTCATTTCG
The DNA here is from genome assembly GCF_036934945.1 of Oncorhynchus masou masou. Classification (NCBI taxonomy): domain Eukaryota; kingdom Metazoa; phylum Chordata; class Actinopteri; order Salmoniformes; family Salmonidae; genus Oncorhynchus; species Oncorhynchus masou. The sequence continues at coordinate 14,129,751 of NC_088213.1, read as the reverse complement.
TTCTGAAATGGTACTAAATCCCGTCTGTAGAATTTAGACCAGTCACTTTCTCTTTCAGTTGAATCGGTTTCTTAAGTATTTTTGATCCAATCTCTGTTGGCTAAAAGGTGCCGTTATCTATTTCGGCTGTTTCTCCGTGCCACTGCCGGAGACACAGTGATACCAAAGAATGAGTTTATTTCCCAGGGCTTTTTTTAAAAGAAAACAAATCCCAAACCTAGCGTCAGTGGGTCTGGCGGAGGGATAATAGGCCGCAAATTCACTCCTTTTTGTGGATTATCCTTCGAGAAGAAAGACAAAGCGCTGAGTGGACGGACACAGGCTGTATGAAGAAATGTTTTAATTTATTTCAAAACGAGTAAGATATTTTAAAAAGAGACATTTTAATAGTCATAATCCTATTAACACATTAATGTCAACCGAAAACAAATCCAGGCAATTATCATTATGTGCTATAATTTAGCACTTGCTAGATGTCTGTGGTAGTATGTCTAATTCATGGGCTATTTAGTCTAGGCTACCACAATGTTATCGTCCTAAACCTAAAATATGACAGGTTCCTTATGATGAATTTGCTTACATAACATGCAATGTCATGGTCATTTTGTGCGTATTTAAACTGTTGTTATGCAAATAATATTACAACAAATGTTTTATGGAATCTCCCAGGGGGAAACTAGCCTGGGTACCAGTCTGTTTTGGTAACATTCCACTCCTTGTACTCCGTGTCGTATGCCAAAGATGTTTAGCGTGGCTGGAGTGGAAAGAGCGGAATGATAGCTACAAAGCCTGGTACCCAGGCTAGTGGAAACATTCGATCCTATACATTTGTTTAAATAGGCCTATGGATATGTTAGAGAAGAGGAGCCCGTCGTGACTCCAGTGGAAGCACTGTGTCATGTCCGAGACGACCCCAGCTGGTAAACTCAGAACATTTGCTGTATGCAGGTGCACCTCACGAAACGACTGGTCAAACAGCGTCACACACATAAAAACCGACATTCTCCAAAAGCAGCCCTTAATTGTTTCATTTCATATGAACTTCTCGAATGGATAATGATGTGCAAAACCAAGGCAGGCGTTAGTTATTATGCCTGTCCCTAGAACAGAAGCCCATATAGGCCTACCACGGACAACCAGGAGCCGTGAAGAGATAGGCCTTATTCAGCTTGTACAGGGGGTTGCATGCTCTCTCCTCACTCATTTGTTTCCAATTTAAGATAGGAATTTTGACTGGCGTTTAGCTGGCCGGGGGACGTGATTAATGATGCTAGTGGATAAGGGTTAACACACTGAACTCAAAGCTCTGTTGACCGGGATCCTCGTGCGCACAATAGTTCACCAAAGCACAGAGAGAATCCTTTTGTCACCTCGTCCGATTGAGCTGCTCCATTTTCCTCTGGTGATATTCTGCCCACGAAGAGTTCGCTGTAGCCAGCCCTCGCTGTGTGCACAGAGTTTAATGGTTTCCCTTACCCCGAACGGCATTGTTTCATTGTGAAAAGCACCTCCTTCTATTCAAGTATTGGTGGTCACCTCAATGGCTATACGAAAGCCCATATGGGGACGGCCATTGAGGCATCGCAACGCTCCTAAAAGGGGGAGAGAGTTTGGGCCTGAAAGGAGTTCGCCACATCTAGTCACATTTCTCTTAACCCTTTGAGCACATGTGCCATTGTTGAGAGGTGATAAAGGATCTAAGTTCACGCAGCATTGCTGAGCAATGGTCTTTTTCCCACAATATTTTACAAATAACTAGTCGGTCTTTTATGGCTATTGATGTCTCTGAAAACAAGCAGCGATCAATATGTTAGCTAGATCATTCATCCGTCATCATTCAATGTCCATCCTCAGTCGGTGTTATGCCAACTAGGCCTACAATGACAGCTTTTCGTTATTCTTCTAACAGGTTGCTTTTAACGGGAACATACATAAATATAATAGAACTATAGAAATTAATTCCCTATTGGGCTATTGGGCTATTGGGCTATTGGGCTATTGGATGACATGTTATTTTTCGTAGTTTACTTTCAGAACTATGAAATTAAATAAACAATATATTAACGCATGCTTTTTGGAGATGTAGTAGGCAGGCCAATTCATATTTGTTTATTGACTTATTTACAGATGGCTGCCAGCCACAGGACGGTGCAGGAGAGAACACCAACTCCATCAGTTCGAATGGGGAGGATTCTGACGAGACGCAGATGCGACTCCAACTAAAGAGGAAACTACAGAGAAACCGCACGTCGTTCACCCAAGAGCAGATTGAAGCACTGGAAAAAGGTCAACTTGAATTGACAAGATATTCATATTTTAATGTAACGTCTAATTGAACGAATAGCAACATTCACCCCAGTAGCTTACACATAATTCAATTACAACAATATGTTTCATAGCCTATACTAAAGATACGTTTTCATATCGTATTCCAGAATTTGAAAGGACTCATTATCCTGACGTTTTCGCGAGGGAAAGACTGGCAGCGAAAATAGATCTGCCTGAAGCAAGAATACAGGTGAGCGGACACATTTTGAAATATGCATTGCACTGCATTCCATTAACATTTTGCTGCTTGGTTCTGAAAAAGACACACAAGAATCCATGAAGAGCCTACATACACGACTAATGTATGATTGACGTACTGTGCAGGTGTGGTTCTCAAACAGAAGAGCGAAGTGGAGGCGGGAGGAGAAGCTCCGGAACCAGCGTCGTCAGGCCAGCAACTCCTCCAGTCACATCCCCATCAGCAGCAGCTTCAGCACCAGCGTCTACCAACCCATGCCTCAGCCCACCACACCGGGTAAGCATGACACTCATATACCATTCCATCCATCCACAGTGGGACACTTGTCAACATTAGGAATATTTCAGTAGGTCCACCACTCATTTCAATGCCAGACAACTTAATTAAAGACTAAAATAGGTATAAGGGATATTTTTTATTGATATAAAGTTGAGTTGAATAATAACTCATCATATGCTTCAAATGACACTTGATGAAATAATTTTTGCTGATTTAGGCTACTTTCAATGGTTCATTGGTTAATCATGCATGTAAGCAGTGAAAAACAAAATCCCCTGAGCTACCTGTCAAGGAGGGCGTGGCTTTACTCACACTATGCTCCCTATCTGCCTTCACTGAATGTATGAACGAAAACAGATTTGAACCAAACATTTGTCCCCTTCTTCCTCAGTGTCCTTCACATCTGGGTCTATGTTGGGCAGACCTGACACGGTCCTCACCAACACATACAGTGCACTGCCTCCCATGCCCAGCTTCACCATGGCCAACAACCTGCCTATGCAAGTAAGTCCACAGCCAGGTACTAACTAACCTGACCCTGTTCTGTCTTCGTTAACTGTGTTAACAAATGTCTAGGTTGTGTTCTCGTCTCAAATGTGCAAATAGTACAGTTACAATTGTATTTCAAAAGCCAAATACCATTATCGCCAAGCTAGTTGTAGTCAACCTTCGTAGGTACAATGATTATGTCCTCTTCTAATCCTAAAAACAGGTTGAGGAGAAATCAAACTGTAGTCATAAACATTTCTAAATGCCTAAAGGAATATAATAGCCTGCATCCCTAGCTGGGCTTTGCTGTAAGGACTGACTGACTGCTGAGCTGAAGAGGGTATATAGTTGGCTAAGCTAATATATAAACGTTATTCTCTCCCTATCTATAGCCCAGCCAGACCTATTCCTGCATGCTGCCTACCAGTCCGTCTGTGAATGGGCGGAGCTACGACACATATACGCCCCCTCATATGCAGGCACATATGAACAGCCAATCAATGACCACTTCTGGTACCACCTCAACAGGTAGGCAGAAAGTCCATTGTTTCCGAAACACGTTTGGCCATTAGCGAAAATGAACAAATCACGTTTAGTCTCTTAGCTAACTAACCATCTGCCACCAAACCATTAAATAGGGGAGGCTGCATAGCCATACACACATTCTCTTTCTTAATTCATGCTCTACATTTCCCCATAATCTGCCATTTTGTTTTTTCTCTTTGATCAGACTACAGACACATACTGTACCTCTACGTTACACACCATCTCCTGACATTCTAATCTTAGTGCCTGAACGCACCCCATTCCATTCCAGCTCAACGTCATAATGTCATTTAAACCACTCTAGACGGAGGTTTTAGTTCCAACCCATTACGTTGCTGTGGAGGGCCATATATACTGGTCATTGTCATGAAGGGTTAATGGACCATTGACATATTTCCTCTAAGCTAAATCACTAATTAATTTGATTCATTTTCTGTTGTACTCTCTGCAAGGCCTCAATCAATCTAGCTAACTTATTACTGATGTCTTGAAGTGTTAAACAATGTGATTCATAAAGCTACTGTTCTGTGTGCTAAACTTCTTATTGCTGAATACTCAAAGGCTTAGTCCCCTGTGCTTAAAGGCCCAGTGCAGTCAAAACTGTGATTTCCTGTGTTTTATATATATTTACACACTATGTTGGTATAATACTGTGAAATTGGGAAAATTATGACAATGTCCTTTTCGTGTAAGAACTGTTTGATTAGACCGCCTGAAATTTCAACCTGTTTTTGTGGGATGGAGTTTTGTCCTGCCTGGTGACATCACCAGCACTAAATGAGTTAATAGACCAATAAGAAAGACAGTTCCAAACCTCTTTGCCAATAACAGCTAGTTTTCAGTCCCAGACAGTCCTAGAAAAATTCTTGCTTGAGAAATTGCTATTTTTGTTTCTTTTTGAACACAGTAATTGAAAACAACCACTGTAAATTACTTAATTGTTACACAGAAAAGTATTTGATATTGAGATAAAAATGACTGAATTGTACCTTTAAGCTTTCTAATGACCTATCCTGTATGGCTGTGGGCTCTGTGCTAAAGCATTCATCAACTCGGATGTATGCTATGTGCTACGGCACTTACCTCTCAATGGCCTATTTTGCGTCATGGTTAGTCTCTCAACATGATGGTAATTTCTCAGGCTAAAGAAATGTTGAACTCAAGCTCTCCTTACCAAACACAGTACAGTACAGAGACACTGGGCCATTTGGACTGAACTCAAGCTCTCCTTACCAAACACAGTACAGTACAGAGACACTGGGCCATTTGGACTGAACTCAAGCTCTCCTTACCAAACACAGTACAGTACAGAGACACTGGGCTGTTTGGACTGAACTCAAGCTCTCCTTACCAAACACAGTACAGTACAGAGACACTGGGCTGTTTGGACTGAACTCAAGCTCTCCTTACCAAACACAGTACAGTACAGAGACACTGGGCTGTTTGGACTGAACTCAAGCTCTCCTTACCAAACACAGTACAGTACAGAGACACTGGGCTGTTTGGACTTATATGTGTCTCTCTTCCCTCTCTCCTCAGGACTCATCTCTCCTGGAGTGTCTGTCCCTGTCCAAGTCCCAGGCGGCGAGCCTGACATGTCTCAGTACTGGTCAAGACTACAATAGAGAGAAGAGCTACTTCTCCCTGTAACTGTTCACCCACCGCCCTCCGCTGGGAGCTCACACACACATGGAGAGAAGTGGAGGAGAGAGAGAGACTCTGGGAGTGCCCAAGGACTAAAGGGTGTGGTTGTTTCCACTGGGACCGTGTGTTGTTCTGTAGCCCTTGGCACATATGAGGACTGGGGAGAACAACGATGGGAAGAGAGGGGGAAGAAAAAGACAAAACGTGGACCTCTGTAAAGTGCCCGGTGTTTAACATTTTCATGGAACAAAAACTTCATTTTTTTCTCACTTTTCAAGTAATTGTTTCTTTTTTTCTGTCTGTCTCTTGTGTTTGTATATGACCGTGTGTATGTTATGATGAAAAACCCAGATCAAGTACTGATAGATGGACTGCTAGAAAACCATGTTGGTCTTGTGTTTGTTTTTGAGGTAAAGGAGAACCCAAGAGATTTCTGCCATGACTATTTTTTTATCTGCTTACATCGAGACTTTCTACCAGACTTTGCACGGTCTGTGGACTCATGTGAAACTGTTGCATATCATCCGAGAGGAGAGCTGTGGGGAATAGACTCCGTGTGTTTATTAAACCCATTTATTGGTCATACTCCTTCAAAATGGCCGTCAGCAGAGGAGGACCTCCAGTCAATCCACCCACCTCAGCCTTGGGTCTTTGACTCCTGTAATATCACACAAACTGTATAGGCCTGGATATTTCACTGTGGTCACAGACAACCACATTATCACAGGAATTGTACAGACAACCACCACTAACAGTTTGCAAGGACAGTGGGACATTCAAGACCTGTTCATGGACTTCTGCTGTGGTGGATGGATTGATTCTAGGTTCAAGACTTGTTCATGGACTTCTGCTGTGGTGGATGGATTGATTAACGGTCCAAGTGAAGAGCTATAGATGCAGAGGAGCTGTGGAGTAAAACAGTTGAATCGCTAAATGGTAGACTGTCTTCGATATAATCCAATTTGTTCATGTCAAATTGTAAGTATGTCTTCCCTAGAAATCAAAAGATTTCTCCAATAAAAGTACATTTACATTTTTATCCCCCAAGAATATTCTATAAATGTTTTCTACACATTTTCATGCATCATAAAAATACATTTCTTTAGGTCAGGTACAATTAGTCTCTTAGGTATAGTTGTATTATAGTGTCCTATTGTCAAATCATTTTGTGCAACTAGAAAGATTTCACTCCAATAATTATGATTAAACATGCTTGACAAAGTTTGAAACATAAGTGTTTGGCAGTTGTTTACAAGTACATATCAGATTTAATCATTGTTGATTGTAAAACAGACCAAAGCCTTTGTATTTCATCTATTACACAATGCTTTTTGTTGTTGAAGATATTAGTCTTGTGTTGCATCATTTTGTAAACATTTGATGTTCTATTACAGTGACCTAGAGTATGTTTGACTGCGGACTAATCGAGCAGTCCTTATTTATAATTGAAGACCATAGGTGACTGTGGACTAAACGAGCAGTCCTTATTTATAATTGAAGACCATGGGTGACTGTGGACTAATCGAGCAGTCCTTATTTATAATTGAAGACCATGGGTGACTGTGGACTAATCGAGCAGTCCTTATTTATAATTGAAGACCATGGGTGACTGTGGACTAAATAGTCCTTATTTATAATTGAAGACCATGGGTGACTGTGGACTAATCGAGCAGTCCTTAGAAGACCATGGGTGACTGTCCTTATTTATAATTGAAGACCATGGGTGACTGTGGACTAATCGAGCAGTCCTTATTTATAATTGAAGACCATGGGTGACTGTGGACTAATCGACTGCAGTCCTTATTTATAATTGAAGACCATGGGTGACTGTGGACTAAACGAGCAGTCCTTATTTATAATTGAAGACCATGGGTGACTGTGGACTAATCGAGCAGTCCTTATTTATAATTGAAGACCATGGGTGACTGTGGACTAATCGAGCAGTCCTTATTTATAATTGAAGACCATGGGTGACTGTGGACTAATCGAGCAGTTGATTATTTATAATTGAAGACCATGGGTGACTGTGGACTTATTTATATAATTGAAGACCATGGGTGACTGTGGACTAATCGAGCAGTCCTTATTTATAATTGAAGACCATGGGTGACTGTGGACTAATCGAGCAGTCCTTATTTATAATTGAAGACCATGGGTGACTGTGGACTAATCGAGCAGTCCTTATTTATAATTGAAGACCATGGGTGACTGTGGACTAATCGAGCAGTCCTTATTTATAATTGAAGACCATGGGTGACTGTGGACTAATCGAGCAGTCCTTATTTATAATTGAAGACCATGGGTGACTGTGGACTGTGGACTGTGGAAATCGAGCAGTCCTTATTTATAATTGAAGACCATGGGTGACTGTGGATAATTGAAGACCATGGGTGACTGTGGACTAATCGAGCAGTCCTTATTTATAATTGAAGACCATGGGTGACTGTGGACTAATCGAGCAGTCCTTATTTATAATTGAAGACCATGGGTGACTGTGGACTAATCGAGCAGTCCTTATTTATAATTGAAGACCATGGGTGACTGTGGACTAATCGAGCAGTCCTTATTTATAATTGAAGACCATGGGTGACTGTGGACTAAAGTCCTTATTTATAAGCAGTCCTTATTTATAATTGAAGACCATGGGTGACTGTGGACTAAACGAGCAGTCCTTATTTATAATTGAAGACCATGGGTGACTGTGGACTAATCGAGCAGTCCTTATTTATAATTGAAGACCATGGGTGACTGTGGACTAATCGAGCAGTCCTTATTTATAATTGAAGACCATGGGTGACTGTGGACTAATCGAGCAGTCCTTATTTATAATTGAAGACCATGGGTGACTGTGGACTAATCGAGCAGTCCTTATTTATAATTGAAGACGTGTGGAGTTTTCTAGCGTCGTCTGTCATGCTTTTTTGAGTTCTGCGTTGTTTTTCAAATATGTGTACATAGAACGTGGACACGTATACAGGGTCTACGTCTGAGAAATGCTTTTGAGATGAAACGTCTAAACTGTCTCTGAAATATTTCAATTGAATTTGATTTAAAATGGAGCTTTCTAAATGTATTTTGTGAAAACTATAAAAAAAACAATTTTGTACAGTAAATATAATGAAAGCTTTTTTCGTGTAATTAATTCTTTAGCCAACATCAAAAACGATGCACCAGGTGAGAATAGCCACACAACATATTACCACAGCCCATTTTGAATGGTACAAAGATAGAGAATTTCCATCCAAACAAACCAAAGTGGGGCCAGTTCCAACCTGATGTCTTCCAAACAGCCCCATCCTATGTGATGCATGGCCCTCACCGGCTACACACAGACCCAGCCCAGCCCCATCCTACGTGATGCATGGCCCTCACCGGCTACACACAGACCCAGCCCAGCCCCATCCTATGTGATGCATGGCCCTCACCGGCTACACACAGACCCAGCCCAGCCCCATCCTACGTGATGCATGGCCCTCACCGGCTACACACAGACCCAGCCCAGCCCCATCCATGTGATGCATGGCCCTCACCGGCTACACACAGACCCAGCCCAGCCCCATCCTATGTGATGCATGGCCCTCACCAGCTACACACAGACCCAGCCCAGCCCCATCCTATGTGATGCATGGCCCTCACCGGCTACACACAGACCCAGCCCCATCCTATGTGATGCATGGCCCTCACCGGCTACACACAGACCCAGCCCAGCCCCATCCTACGTGATGCATGGCCCTCACCGGCTACACACAGACCCAGCCCAGCCCCATCCTACGTGATGCATGGCCCTCACCGCCCACATCCCCATCCTAATGCATGGCCCTCACCGGCTACACACAGACCCAGCCCAGCCCCATCCTATGTGATGCATGGCCCTCACCGGCTACACACAGACCCAGCCCAGCCCCATCCTACGTGATGCATGGCCCTCACCGGCTACACACAGACCCAGCCCAGCCCCATCCTATGTGATGCATGGCCCTCACCGGCTACACACAGACCCAGCCCAGCCCCATCCTATGTGATGCATGGCCCTCACCGGCTACACACAGACCCAGCCCAGCCCCATCCTATGTGATGCATGGGCCCTCACCGGCTACACACAGACCCAGCCCAGCCCCATCCTACGTGATGCATGGCCCTCACCGGCTACACACAGACCCAGCCCAGCCCCATCCTATGTGATGCATGGCCCTCACCGGCTACACACAGACCCAGCCCAGCCCCATCCTATGTGATGCATGGCCCTCACCGGCTACACACAGACCCACCCAGCCCCATCCTATGTGATGCATCTACACACAGACCCAGCCCAGCCCCATCCTATGTGATGCATGGCCCTCACCGGCTACAACAGACCCAGCCCAGCCCCATCCTATGTGATGCATGGCCCTCACCGGCTACCACAGACCCAGCCCAGCCCCATCCTATGTGATGCATGGCCCTCACCGGCTACACACAGACCCAGCCCAGCCCCATCCTATGTGATGCATGGCCATCCTATGTGATGCATGGCCCTCACCGGCTACACACAGACCCAGCCCAGCCCCATCCTATGTGATGCATGGCCCTCACCGGCTACACACAGACCCAGCCCAGCCCCATCCTATGTGATGCATGGCCCTCACCGGCTACACACAGACCCAGCCCAGCCCCATCCTATGTGATGCATGGCCCTCACCGGCTACACACAGACCCAGCCCAGCCCCATCCCTCATGCATGGCCCTCACCGGCTACACACAGACCCAGCCCAGCCCCATCCTATGTGATGCATGGCCCTCACCGGCTACACACAGACCCAGCCCAGCCCCATCCTATGTGATGCATGGCCCTCACCGGCTACACACAGACCCAGCCCAGCCCCATCCTATGTGATGCATGGCCCTCACCGGCTACACACAGACCCAGCCCAGCCCCATCCTATGTGATGCATGGCCCTACACCAGGCTCCTATGTGATGCATGGCCCTCACAGACAGATCCCAGCCCAGCCCCATCCTATGTGATGCATGGCCCTCACCGGCTACACACAGACCCAGCTCCTATGTGATGCATGGCACCGGCTACACAGACCCAGCCCAGCCCCATCCTATGTGATGCATGGCCCTCACCGGCTACACACAGACCCAGCCCAGCCCCATCCTATGTGATGCATGGCCCTCACCGGCTACACACAGACCCAGCCCAGCCCCATCCTATGTGATGCATGGCCCTCACCGGCTACACACAGACCCAGCCCAGCCCCATCCTATGTGATGCATGGCCCTCACCGGCTACACACAGACCCAGCCCAGCCCCATCCTATGTGATGCATGGCCCTCACCGGGCTTCCTGCACCCACAGACCCAGCCCAGCCCCATCCTATGTGATGCATGGCCCTCACCGGCTACACACAGACCCAGCCCAGCCCCATCCTATGTGATGCATGGCCCTCACCGGCTACACACAGACCCAGCCCAGCCCCATCCTATGTGACCGGCTACACACAGACCCAGTGCATTACAACAAATCTTGTTGAACCGGCTACACACAGACCCAGCCCAGCCCCATCCTATGTGATGCATGGCCCTCACCGGCTACACACAGACCCAGCCCAGCCCCATCCTATGTGATGCATGGCCCTCACCGGCTACACACAGACCCAGCCCAGCCCCATCCTATGTGATGCATGGCCCTCACCGGCTACACACAGACCCAGCCCAGCCCCATCCTATGTGATGCATGAGCCCTCACCGGCTAGCCCAGCCCCATCCTATGTGATGCATGGCCCTCACCGGCTACACACAGACCCAGCCCAGCCCCATCCTAGCATGGCCAGCCCCAGTGATGCATGGCCCTCACCGGCTACAACAGACCACACAGTTTAACAACAAACAATGGAAAAGGTCACTCAATTCAACACCCCTTGTTTTGATAGAGTTGCAACAATGGTAGGGAAAAGGAGGGACACAGAGAGGAGGAGAGGGAGGACAAATAGGAATACTCAGATTGAGGCAGAGGAGAGATTGTGTGGCAGAAGGAGTTATTTTGCTTCACTTGCTGCCACAGCAGGGGGTTGTGTGTGTCTGTGTGTTGAGAGGGATGGGAATAGCTGGAGGGGAGGGGGACCCGGAGAGAGCTAGGTCAGGTATCACCTGGGAGTTATTGTTGGGTTGTGTTTGCTCTAACACTAACAGCACATGCAGGTGTTCTATTTGTCGCAGGAAATTAAACTTGTGTATTCAAGTTTTAAAAGGCTTTTCAAGTTTGTAATTTCCACTGTAAAAAGTCAGACTTCATTTTCCCTTACGAAAAATGTATCATCCCATACAAAAATGTCCATTAATTATAATCCACACAATAATTCACATTTCCTGTTACTGCAGGATTATTCCCCTGCTGTGAGAAACTGTTAAAGAAAAGAAAATAATGTTTTTATTGTCACTTACACTCTGTAGGTGCAGTGAAATGTGTCGTTTTACACGTTCACCCATAGTTGTATGGTGCCCTTGGAGAAAATTAGGATTAAGTGCCTTGCTCAAGGGTACATCAACAGATTGTTCACCTTGTCAACTCGGGATTCGAACTAACAACCCTTGGGTTACTGGCCTATCGCTCTAACCGCTAGGCTTCCTGCTGCAGATCTGTATATTACACACCACATCAGTGATTTCAGAACAAACTCTTGTTGAAGACCAATAGAAGCAAATGAAGGTAATGTTAAAAACATATTTTTGTGGGCGGAAGGGGAGACGGTCTCTCTATTCAAACCATTGTTCAGTTCTTTATGCAAACTATTACAACACAATACGTTTGCCACTCTTCAACACAAGGCTGGAGCATCGATGTCATGAGAAAGGAGGGAGACAGAACAGTTTAGACAGCTGCATTGACAGAGAGAAAAACATCAATATTTACAGGCGAGAGAGATAGAGCAGGCAAGAGGGATGAGGATGGAGCGATACAGGTACAATAACATGCAAAAAGAAATTATAAACAGTCACATGGTCCATACAAGAGCGTGAGTCGCCATTCAAACAGGGCCAAGTCAAATAAAATATCAAATAAAATAAAATGTTATTGGCCACATACACATATTTAGCAGATGTTATTGCGGGAATAGCAAAACTCTTGTCGCGATAGAAGTGATAAAATGTACCCTTTTCTCTGCCATCTTTGGTCCATCTATGTTTGAACAGTGACACAACGTTCGTGGCTTGTTTGTAGGGAGTTGGTCTGCATACACACAACGGCAAACATAAGCAGACTCTCACCCATTCAGAGGTGTCAACCGGATCAGTCACTTTCAATGGAGCAGTACCACTCAGACTTAGGGACTCTCTCTCTCTCTCTCTGAAAGCCGAACGTCTCTGCAGTGTGTTCTGTACAGTATTCTATGATGAAAGCACTCCATTGTTTTCCCATCACTATTGAATATAGGAACACCATATGAATATCTAATTCATGAGCACCTAGCATATGCATTCTCATTAACACAATTTCATTTATCCCCCTATATGTCCATTAGCACTATTTAATTGAACCCCCTATGAGCCTCCTGTATATCCTGCAGCACCATGTAATTGAACCCCCTATGAGCCTCCTGCATATTCAGCAGCACCATATCATTTAACCCCCTATGAGCCTCTGGTATATCCTGCAGCACCATATCATTTAACCCCCTATGAGCCTCCTGTATATCCTGCAGCACCACATAATTTAACACCATATGAGCCTCCTGCGTATCCTGCAGCACCATATAATTGAACCCCCTATGAGCCTCCTGTATATCCTGCAGCACCACATAATTTAACACCATATGAGCCTCCTGCATATCCTGCAGCACCATATAATTGAACCCCCTATGAGCCTCCTGCATATTCAGCAGCACCATATCATTTAACCCCCTATGAGCCTCTGGTATATCCTGCAGCACCATATCATTTAACCCCCTATGAGCCTCCTGCATATCCTGCAGCACCACATAATTGAACACCATATGAGCCTCAAAAGTTACCCTGTAAAGTTATCAACAGAGAAGGAACTGAAGAAGGACCATGTCAACAACACTTGTTGTAGTCGACTAGAGGACGGTCGAGGAGGGGACACACCATGTTGACATGTTGAACACACTGAAGTGAGAAAAAGAAAAGAAAAGCTGTCTCGACCAATAAGACGACAGGGAGGAGGAGGATCCAAGGAGGTGATGCATGAATCACAACTTGACCTGTTTGAGAAAGATACTGTGTGAACAAAGAGAAAGGTTGGACGACCTGAAATGGACAACACAAGCCTATATATGTGTTCATTAGAACTCCACCCAGATAGGAGATACGAGGTAACATTACATTACATGTCAGTTTACATTTCAGAACTTAGATTTTAAGGCAATTTAGATCACCTTATATTTAACACCTTCTTATAATTAACATTACCTTATATTTAACACCTTATACTTAATACCACCTTATAATTAACATTACCTTATATTTAACACCTTATATTTAACATCACCTTTATTTTACTAGGTAAGTCAGTTAAGAACAAATTCTTATTTTCAATGACGGCCTAGGAACAGTGGGTTAACTGCCTGTTCAGGGGCAGAATGACAGATTTGCACCTTGTCAGCTCGGGGATTTGAACTTGCAACCATTCGGTTACTAGTCCAACGCTCTAACCACTAGACTACCCCATCACCTTGTATTTAACATCACCTTATATTTAACAACACCTTATATATCATATCACATATTTCACAACACCTTATATTTCATACCAAATATTTAACAACACCTTATATATCATATCACATATTTTACAACACCTTATATACCATATCACATATTTCACAACACCTTATATTTTGCCTCTATGGCCTATTTATTGCCTTACCTCCCTAATCTTACTACATTTGCACACACTTCACATAGATTTTTCTACTGTATTATTGATTGTATGTTTGTTTATCTCATCTGTAACTCTGTGTTGTTTGTGTCACACTGCTCTGCTTTATCTTGGCCAGGTTGCAGTTGTAAATGAGAACTTGTTCTCAACCTGGCCTGGCCTACCTGGTTGAATAAAGGTGACCTGGACTACCTGGTTGAATAAAGGTGATCTGGCCTACCTGGTTGAATAAAGGTGATCTGGCCTACCTGGTTGAATAAAGGTGATCTGGACTACCTAGTTAAATAAAGGTGATCTGGCCTACCTGGTTAAATAAAGGTGATCTGGCCTACCTGGTTAAATGAAGGTGATCTGGCCTACCTGGTTGAATAAAGGTGATCTGGCCTACCTGGTTGAATAAAGGTGAAATACATATATATTTTTTAACAACACCTTATATTTCCCATTTGGTCGTCCACAAGGTCCACAGTGAATATGTGATATATTTCCTCGCTGTCAAAATTGGCACAAAAATATTCCTCTATCCATCTTTTTCTTAAATGTTTGATGCTGCCTGACTGTCTAGCTTTCATTTGGGTGATTATTAGTGAGCTGGACACAATCAAGAATCTGTGTGAATGTAGGTCCATGATCATTCCCACACTTTCTATTTGGTTGTATTCATTTTAAAGTAGTTAGTCTCACCCCGGGATTACAGTACAGGAACACAGTCATGTGACTTAAGTAGGGCACCTAGATTGAGACACTGTAGTTACTTCACACACAGAACTATAGTTGCGTGCATTAAAGTAAATGTATGCAGGCAGAGCCAGACGATTTCAGCCTCTCCCCCTCCACAAGGAGATTTACGTAACCCCTAGGATGCATAATGCAGGGCTCACCTTTTCTACATTACCAATACAAGTTCCCCTGGAGTCAAATAAGGTTGTGTCAACTGAGATATGAGCTGGGACAACATGTGTGCATGTTACAGACAGACCCAAACAACAAGCTTAGTTTAATATTTTAGATGACTTGCAATAGAAAGCCTCCGGGTTCAATTGCTGCTATCGATAGCCTTTCAAAAAACTTCACATCTACAAAATTTTACCAAACACTCCAGAGGCCATACATCATATTTATTGCGTCACAAATCTCTGACCACCTTGTATGAAGTCATAGCTTGATCTTTAAAGAATGACCTAGTGACCTTACACCAGTAAATGTGAATTGCTTGGGGGAAATACACACACACACACACACACACACACACACACACCTCATAAAGCAACACATCCACATCAACCGCAGAAGAGAAACACAGTAACATGTTTTATTTTACATGCTGTATATTCAGTCTTTCTCCATGTCACCATCTGACCTCATTTGTTGTTTTGGTCTTGTCATAGCAGAGCCGCCCATCCAGATAACAGACCTGATGAGCTGTGAAGCCTGCGCCCACATCCAACCTTTTACTCCTGGTTGCCCCTAACTACAGATCTAGGATCAGCTTCCCCTATCCAAATGCTCACCTCAACCATTACTAGGGAACAAGCTGGACAGACAAGATCTGTGGAGAATATGGGTGTTACAATAGAAACTTCCAAAGGTCTAAATAAGCTAGAAAACAGGCTATGAAACATGGCGATATGGATTTATACACATTTATTCAAAAAACATATTTTCAAGATGCCTTTGATTGAATGGTGAAATAGCAGGATGGTGAAATAGCAGGATGGTGAAATAGCAGGATGGTGAAATAGCAGGATGGTGAAATAGCAGAAAGGTGTATCTTGTGTTTCATTAGAGATATCCTGTTGAAATGATCCCCCCACCTTCTTATTCTCTCTCCCTGAGACAGGCCCAGTGAAATAGCAGGATGACAGTGTTTCATAGAGGGGCTTGGAAATGATCCCCCCACCTTCTGACTTCAATACAGGTATTGAAGGCCCAGTCACAGACAATAGAACTTCCATAAATTGGATGGAAATGCCTCCTTACTTCAATACAGGTATTGTAAGTCGCTTAGACAATAGCATTTACTAAAATATCAAATGTCAAAGTGTCCTAGTAAAGGAAGGAGGCTGCTTGGCCACTTGAAGGGAAAGATTGTTTGAAAACAGTTGGCAGGGAAACAGTTGACAATGTGGTGAGGGGATTCCCCCAGTCCAGATGTTTGTTGCCAGCGGTGATCCCTGGTGCCAGCGGTGATAATGGGAGAAGTCAGATGTTTGCCCAGCGGTGATAATGGTGAGGGGGTCTAACAGATGTTTGTTGCCAGCGGTGATAATGATCGACAGAGTTACATAGAGGGGATTGTTTGCTGCCTCCTTACTTCAATACAGGTTTGTTTGTGATAATGGTGAGGGGGTTCTAGACAATAGAGCTTCCTAAATTGGATGGAGTGTTTGCTGCCTCCTTAATGGTCAAAGTACAGGTATTGTAAGGTGAGGGGTTCTAGACAATAGATGTTTGCTTGCCAGCGGTAAATGGTGATGGATGTTCTGCAGGTCCTAATGGTGAGGGGGTTCTAAAGTCCAGATGTTTGCTGCCAGCGGTGATAATGGTGAGGGGTTCTAGAAGTCCAGATGTTTGGCGGGTGATCTAAACAGCCAGTGATAATGGTGAGGGGGTTCTAGAAGTCCAGATGTTTGCTGCCAGCGGTGATAATGGTGAGGGGGTTCTAGAAGTCCAGATGTTTGCTGCCAGCGGTGATAATGGTGAGGGGGTTCTAGAAGTCCAGATGTTTGTTGCCAGCGGTGATAATGGTGAGGGGGTTCTAGAAGTCCAGATGTTTGCTGCCAGCGGTGATAATGGTGAGGGGGTTCTAGAAGTCCAGATGTTTGCTGCCAGCGGTGATAATGGTGAGGGGGTTCTAGAAGTCCAGATGTTTGCTGCCAGCGGTGATAATGGTGAGGGGGTTCTAGAAGTCCAGATGTTTGCTGCCAGCGGTGATAATGGTGAGGGGGTTCTAGAAGTCCAGATGTTTGCTGCCAGCGGTGAGGTGAGGGGGTTCGAAGTGATAATGGTGAGGGGTTCTAGAAGTCCAGATGTTTGCTGCCAGCGGTGATAATGGTGAGGGGGTTCTAAGTCCAGATGTTTGTTGCCAGCGGTGATAATGGTGAGGGGGTTCCAGATGTTTGCTGCCAGCGGTGATAATGGTGAGGGGGTTCTAGAAGTCCAGATGTTTGCTGCCAGCGGTGATAATGGTGAGGGGAAGTCCAGTTCTAGAAGTCCAGATGTTTGCTGCCAGCGGTGATAATGGTGAGGGGGTTCTAGAAGTCCAGATGTTTGCTGCCAGCGGTGATAATGGTGAGGGGTTCTAGAAGTCCAGATGTTTGAAGTCCAGATGTTTGCCCAGCGGTGATAATGGTGAGGGGGTTCTAGAAGTCCAGATGTTTGCTGCCAGCGGCGATAATGGTGAGGGGGTTCTAGAAGACCAGATGTTTGTTGCCAGCGGTGATAATGGTGAGTGGGTTCTAGAAGTCCAGATGTTTGCTGCCAGCGGTGATAATGGTGAGGGGGTTCTAGAAGTCCAGATGTTTGCTGCCAGCGGTGATAATGGTGAGGGGGTTCTAGAAGTCCAGATGTTTGCTGCCAGCGGTGATAATGGTGAGGGGGTTCTAGAAGTCCAGATGTTTGTTGCCAGCGGTGATAATGGTGAGGGGGTTCTAGAAGTCCAGATGTTTGCTTGCCAGCGTGATGCCAGGGGGTTCTAGAAGTGATGTTTGTTGCCAGCGGTGATAATGGTGAGGGGTTCTAGAAGTCCAGATGTTTGCTGCCAGCGGTGATAATGGTGAGGGGGTTCTAGAAGTCCAGATGTTTGCTGCCAGCGGTGATAATGGTGAGGGGGTTCTAGAAGTCCAGATGTTTGTTGCCAGCGGTGATATTGGTGAGGGGGTTCTAGAAGTCCAGATGTTTGTTGCCAGCGGCGATGATGTTTGTTGCCAGCGGGGGTGAGGGGGTTCTAGAAGTCCAGATGTCTGTTGCCAGCGGCGATGATGGTGAGGGGGTTCTAGAAGTCCAGATGTTTGTTGCCAGCGGTGATAATGGTGATTCTAGGTGAGGGGGTTCTAGAAGTCCAGATGTTTGTTGCCAGCGGTGATAATGGTGAGGGGGTTCTAGAAGTCCAGATGTTTGTTGCCAGCGGTGATATTGGTGAGGGGGTTCTAGAAGTCCAGATGTTTGTTGCCAGCGGTGATAATGGTGAGGGGGTTCTAGAAGTCCAGATGTTTGTTGCCAGCGGCGAAGATGGTGAGGGGGGTTCTAGAAGTCCAGATGTCTGTTGCCAGCGGCGATGATGGTGAGGGGGTTCTAGAAGTCCAGATGTTTGTTGCCAGCGGCGATGATGGTGAGGGGGGTTCTAGAAGTCCAGATGTCTGTTGCCAGTGGAGCCGGAGCCACAGCCTGAGGAGCCCACCATGGCTGTCCCTGTCAGCTCTCCCCGGCTCACACGACTCACTGTCTCTGACAGGTCTGGAGGCAGATGTAGTCTCTGAACAGAGAGAGAGAGAAAGAGAGAGAGAGGGGAAAGAGCGCAACAGAGAGTGAGAGAGAGAGAGAGGGAGGAGAGAGAGGAAAGAGAGCGAGGGGAGAGAAGGGAAAGAGCGCAACAGAGAGTGAGAGAGAGAGAGAGAGAGAGAGGGAGGAGAGAGAGGAAAGAGAGCGAGGGGAGAGAGGGGAAAGAGCGCAACAGAGAGTGAGAGAGAGAGAGAGGAAAGAGAGCGAGAGAGAGAGGGGAGGGGGGAGAGAAAGAGGAAAGGGGAGAGACAGAGTGAGAGAGAGAGGGGAGGGGAGGGGGGAGAGAAAGAGGGGAGGGGGAGAGAAAAAGGAAAGGGGAGAGAGAGAGAGAGAGAGAGAGAGAGAGAGAGAGAGCAAAAAAGTGAGAGGAGATGGGGAAAAAGAAGGAGAGATATTATTTAATTTGTTGACAGAAACACATCAACATAAACAGTGGCGCTCTCCACTCCAGTTTTTAATTTTTTTAGTTCACCTTTATTTAACCAGGTAGGCAAGTTGAGAACAAGTTCTCATTTACAATTGCGACCTGGCCAAGATAAAGCAAAGCAGTTCGACAGATACAACGACACAGAGTTACACATGGAGTAAAACAAACATACAGTCAATAATACAGTATAAACAAGTCTATATACGATGTGAGCAAATGAGGTGAGATAAGGGAGGTAAAGGCAAAAAAAAGGCCATGGTGGCAAAGTAAATACAATATAGCAAGTAAAACACTTAAATGGTAGATTTGCAATGGAAGAATAATAATGGGGTGCAAAGGAGCAAAATAAATAAATAAATAAATTAAATACAGTAGGGTAAAGAGGTAGTTGTTTGGGCTAAATTATAGGTGGGCTATGTACAGGTGCAGTAATCTGTGAGCTGCTCTGACAGTTGGTGCTTAAAGCTAGTGAGGGAGATAAGTGTTTCCAGTTTCAGAGATTTTTGTAGTTCGTTCCAGTCATTGGCAGCAGAGAACTGGAAGGAGAGGCGGCCAAAGAAAGAATTGGTTTTGGGGGTGACTAGAGAGATATACCTGCTGGAGCGTGTGCTACAGGTGGGAGATGCTATGGTGACCAGCGAGCTGAGATAAGGGGGGACTTTACCTAGCAGGGTCTTGTAGATGACAGGGAGCCAATGGGTTTGGCGACGAGTATGAAGCGAGGGCCAGCCAACGAGAGCGTACAGGTCGCAATGGTTGGGAGTATATGGGGCTTTGGTGAAAAAAACGGATTGCACTGTGATAGACTGCATCCAATTTGTTGAGTAGGGTATTGGAGGCTATTTTGTAAATGACATCGCCGAAGTCGAGGATTGGTAGGATGGTCAGTTTTACAAGGGTATGTTTGGCAATATGAGTGAAGGATGCTTTGTTGCAAAAAAGGAAGCCAATTCTAGATTTAATTTTGCATTGGAGATGTTTGATATGGGTCTGGAAGGAGAGTTTACAGTCTAACCAGACACCTAAGTATTTGTAGTTGTCCACGTATTCTAAATCAGAGCCGTCCAGAGTAGTGATGTTGGACAGGCGGGCAGGTAGCGATCGGTTGAAGAGCATGCATTTAGTTTTACTTGTATTTAAGAGCAATCGGAGGCCACGGAAGGAGAGTTGTATGGCATTGAAGCTTGCCTGGAGGGTTGTTAACACAGTGTCCAAAGAAGGGCCAGAAGTATACAGAATGGTGTCGTCTGCGTAGAGGTGGATCAGAGACTCACCAGCAGCAAGAGCGACATCATTGATGTATACAGAGAAGAGAGTCGGTTCAAGTATTGAACCCTGTGGCACCCCCATAGAGACTGCCAGAGGTCCGGACAGCAGACCCTCCGATTTGACACACTGAACTCTATCAGAGAAGTAGTTGGTGAACCAGGCGAGGCAATCATTTGAGAAACCAAGGCTGTCGAGTCTGCCGATGAGGATGTGGTGATTGACAGAGTCGAAAGCCTTGGCCAAATCAATGAATACGGCTGCTGTTTCTTATCGATGGTGGTGAAGATATCGTTTAGGACCTTGAGCGTGGCTGAGGTGCACCCATGACCAGCTCTGAAACCAGATTGCATAGCAGAGAAGGTATGGTGAGATTTGAAATGGTCGGTAATCTGTTTGTTGACTTGTTGACCTTAGAAAGGCATGGTAGGATAGATATAGGTCTGTAGCAGTTTGGGTCAAGAGTGTCCCCCCCTTTGAAGAGGGGGATGTTGATGTCCAGTGATGTTGTGGTCACAGAGAGCCCATGTTGGGTGTAAATCAGAGCTCTCTAACGCTGTTCCTGGAGAGCTACCGTCCTGCAGTTTGTTTCTACAAACCTAATCTAGCACACCTGATTCTAATAACTAGCTGGTTGGAGAGAAAAGCTCCAGGAGGGTATCTCTCCAGGAACAAGGTTGAGAGCTCTGGTGTAAGTGGTTTCAGCTGCTTTAGGACGCCCTTCTGCTCAGCACGGCCAGTGTGGAGGAAACCTGCTAGCGTGTTGCTAAATACCTCAGAGAGATCTAGCTCTGTGACAGCTCAGAGGGGACACGGTGTGTGTGTGTGTGCTTTGTCAAGGTGTGCATAGAGTAATGTGTATGCGTGGGATTGTACGAGTTTGAGAATTTGTGTGGAGAGTGTGTGTGAGTGTGTAACACACTTGACTAGGGCTAATACCGGAGTCATTAGAATCAAGCTCTTTAGCAGCAAGAGTAACTTGTTCCCCAGCAGGACTAATCTCTGGAGCTGCTCTGTGCCAACATAACAACACAAAGACACTAGGCTACTGACGTAAAACCTCAACGCTAACACGCTAACAACTCAACAGGCTAAGAGGGGCTGTCCTGGTCCTCTCGGAGTGTTATAACAACACAAAGACGCTAGGCTAATGTGGCCTACTGACGTAAAGCCTCAACACACATAACTGCACCACATATCACACTTTCACAAAATGCTTGAAGACATGGCTAAAGGTCAATCAGATTTGTGAACATGGTCCCTAGCTGTGTGTTGCCGCTTTCCATGTTGTCTGTTGTCTGTAGCTTGTGAGGTGTGGAAACACTTTGTTGCTTTTATGAATTTTGTCTTGCTGCTTTTTTCTCTATGTTGCTCTGTCTGTATGCTACGTCTTGCTTGTCCTATGTTGCTATTGTCTATATTGCAATTGTTTTTAATAACCTGCCCAGGGACTGCGGTTGAAAATTAGCTGGCTGGCTAAAACCGGCACTTTTACTGAAACGTTGATTAATGTGCACTGTCCCTGTAAAATAAAAATAAACTCAACTCAACTCAACGCTAACACGCTAACAACTCAACAGGCTAAGAGGGGCTGCCCTGGTTCTCTCGGAGGGTCATATCTACACAAAGACGCTAGGCTAATGTGGCCTACTGATGTAAAGCCTCAACGCTAACACGCTAACAACTCAACAGGCTAAGAGGGGCTGCCCTGGTCCTCTCGGAGTGTCATAACAACATAAAGACGCTAGGCTAATGTGGCCTACTGACGTAAAGCCTCAACGCTAACACGCTAACAACTCAACAGGCTAAGAGGGGCTGCCCTGGTCCTCCCGAGGGGTCATAAGAGTGGCCGTTAACGGCACTTCAGGAACAATGTGAAGAGGAGGCGATGAGTCGGCCAAGTGTGTGGATGTGGGGTGGAGTGTTTACGGACAGAGGCTGCTTCTGAGTATCTCTGGGCTGTAAGCGATGATCTCTCTAAATTAAGATTGTGGGTGTGTGTTATCAGAGTTGATGTGTATTGGGGAAATGAGTGTGTGTACTGTATGGTGAGGAAATGTGTGGGATGGAAATGTTCTGCTCTGCCCAGTAGAACCTAAACCCCTATAGTTTACCTCAGGTGGAATCTACTAGACATCCGAAACCCAGTGGTCCACACCTCCACCCACCTCTCTTAACCCCATGTGCCTGCCCGACCCTCACCCCCTCCAGCCACGCAGCTTAAGGAGAGCCCCTCTCCTCCCAGAGATCCTCATCTGTCCTCTAATGACTATGTGTTTGGGTACAGGGATAACAGCATCCCTACACGAAGAGATGACATCCCACTCCACAAAGCCTCTGGGGGTGGACCTGCACATTCCACTTGGCTACAGCATTATCAGGGCTTCTAAATTGGGGCTTTACAGTTGATCTGATATGGCTCATTTTAATAGAACTTCTAACAAGCTGGTACCATTGCCGTTGCATTCAACAAAGTGGGTACTGAAATGTTTTATTTCCTTTCTAAATGTCTATTGTAAAGGGTATTGAGATCTCCCAAATGCAGTTTTGAATTAAATTGGATTTAAAGGGATTCTCAAGCCCCTCCAGCAGCTCCTAGGTCAGCAGTCAGTCAGTCACATGGACAACTGAACCTCTCCTGTCCAGTGAACATGTCTCCCCTGTGTTGTCAGGGTGAAGTATGTCAGACCATAAAGATACACCGTACCAATGACCTACGTGTCTGACAGGCAGCAGCAGGAAACAGGAGGAATCAGAGCCCAGAGGTGATCTATGGGCAGGTAAAGCCAGGTTGAGCCTGGAGAATATAGATGAGGAACAAGAGGTTCATCTGGAGATGCTAAAGTCTAGAGAGGATGTTGTTAAGACCATGCTTAACCTAAGGTGACAGAGGGTAAGGACAGACGATGCCTACCTGTAGTGTCTACAGGAATGGTGAGAGATGGTAAGGACAGGCGGTAGTGCCTACAGGAATGGTGAGAGAGG
>NC_088213.1:14063702-14105708 GCF_036934945.1 Oncorhynchus masou masou | reverse complement strand
CCTTACCCTCTCTCACCTTAGGTTAAGCATGGTCTTAACAACATCCTCTCTAGACTTTAGCATCTCCAGATGAACCTCTTGTTCCTCATCTATATTCTCCAGGCTCAACCCGGCTTTACCTGCCCATAGATCACCTCTGGGCTCTGATTCCTCCTGTTTCCTGCTGCTGCCTGTCAGACACGTAGGTCATTGGTACGGTGTATCTTTATGGTCTGACATACTTCACCCTGACAACACAGGAGACATGTTCACTGGACAGGAGATGTTCAGTTGTCCATGTGACTGACTGACTGCTGACCTAGGAGCTGCTGGAGGGCTTGAGAATCCCTTTTAAATCCAATTTAATTCAAAACTGCATTTGGGAGATCTCAATACATTTGCATTTACATTTAAGTCATTTAGCAGACGCTCTTATCAGAGCGACTTACAAATTGGTGAATTCACCTTCTGACATCCAGTGGAACAGCCACTTTACAATAGTGCATCTAAGTCATTTAAGGGGGGGGGTGAAAGGATTATCTATCCTAGGTATTCCTTGAAGAGGTGGGGTTTCAGGTGTCTCGGAAAGGTGGTGATTGACTCTGCTGTCCTGGCGTCGTGAGGAGTTTGTTCCACCATTGAGGCCAGAGCAGCGAACAGTTTTGACTGGGCTGAGCGGGAACTGTGCTTCCTCCAGTGGTAGGGAGGCGAGCAGGCCAGAGGTGGATGAACGCAGTGCCCTTGTTGTTTGGGTGTAGGGCCTGATCCAGAGCCTACCCTTTAATAGACATTTAGAAAGGAAATAAAACATTTCAGTACAAACTTTGTTGAATGCAACGGCAATGGTACCAGCTTGTTAGACGTTCTATTAAAATGAGCCATATCAGATCAACTGTAAGCCCCAATCTAGAAGCCCTGATAATGCTGTAGCCAAGTGGAATGTGCAGGTCCACTCCCAGAGGCTTTGTGGAGTGGGATGTCATCTCTTCGTGTAGGGATGTTGTTATCCCTGTACCCAAACACATAGTCATTAGAGGACAGATGAGGATCTCTGGGAGGAGAGGGCTCTCCTTAAGCTGCGTGGCTGGAGGGGGTGAGGGTCGGGGCAGGCACATGGGGTTAAGAGAGGTGGGTGGAGGTGTGGACCATTGAGTTTTCGGATGTCTAGTAGATTCCACCTGAGGTAAACTATAGGGGTTTTTAGGTTCTACTGGGCAGAGCAGAACATTGCCATCCCACACATTTCCTCACCATACAGTACACACACTCATTTTCCCCAATACACATCAACTCTGATAACACACACCCACAATCTTAATTTAGAGAGATCATCGCTTACAGCCCAGAGATACTCCAGCAGCCTCTGTCCGTAAGCCTCACACATACACACACTGAGCCGACTCATCGCCTCCTCTTCACATTGTTCCTGAAGTGCCGTTAACGGCCTCTTATGACCCCTCGGGAGGACCAGGGCAGCCCCTCTTAGCCTGTTGAGTTGTTAGCGTGTTATCGTTGAGGCTTTATGTCAGTAGGCCACATTAGCCTAGCGTCTTTATGTTGTTATGACACTCCGAGAGGACCAGGGCAGCCTCTCTTAGCCTGTTGAGTTGTTAGCGTGTTAGCGTTGAAGGCTTTCGTCAGTAGGCCACATTAGCCTAGCGTCTTTATGTTGTTATGACACTCCGAGGACCAGGGCAGCCCCTCTTAGCCTGTTGAGTTGTTAGCGTGTTGGCGTTGAGGCTTTACGTCAGTAGGCCACATTAGCCTAGCGTCTTTGTTGTTATGACCTCGAGAGGACCAGGACAGCCCCTCTTAGCCTGTTGAGTTGTTAGCGTGTTGGCGTTGAGGCTTTACGTCCAGTAGCCTTGTGTCTTTTGTGTTATGTTGCACAGAGCAGCTCAGAGATTAGTCCTGCTGGGAACAAGTTACTCTTGCTGCTAAAAGAGCTTGATTCTAATGACTCCGGTATTAGCCCTAGTCAAGTGTGTTACACACACACACACACACTCTCCACACAAATTCTCAACTCATTACAATCCCACGCATACACATTACTCTCTACGCAAACCTTGACAAAGCACACACACACACACACACCGTGTCCTCTCTGAGCTGTCACCAGAGCTAGATCTCTCTGAGGTATTTAGCAACACGCTAGCAGGTTTCCTCCACACTGGCCGTGCTGAGCAGAAGGGAATCTAAAGCAGCTGGAAACCACTTATACCAGAGCTCTCAACCTTGTTCCTGGAGAATGCCACTCCTGGAGCTTTTCTCTCCAACCAGCTAATTATTAGAATCAGGTGTGCTAGATTAGGTTTGTAAGAAACAACCTGCAGGACGGTAGCTCTCCAGGAACAGCGTTAGAGAGCTCTGATTTACCAACATGGGCTCTCTGTGATCACATCACTGGACATCAGCATCCCCTCTTCAAGGGGGACACTCTTGACAAACTGCTACAGACCTATATCTATCCTACCATGCCTTTCTAAGGTCTTGAGAAGCCAAGTCAACAAACAGATTACCAACAGATTACCAACCATTTCAAATCTCACCATACCTTCTCTGCTTCTCCTCAGCCACGCTCAAGGTCCTACTTGATATCTTAGCCGCCATCGATAAGAAACATTACTGTGCAGCCGTATTCATTGATCTGGCCAAGGCTTTCGACTCTGTCAATCACCACATCCTCATCGGCAGACTCGGCAGCCTTGGTTTCTCAAATGATTGCCTCGCCTGGTTCACCAACTACTTCTCTGATAGAGTTCAGTGTGTCAAATCGGAGGGTCTGCTGTCCGGACCTCTGGTCTCTATGGGTGCCAAAGGGTTCCAGTTCTTGGACCGACTCTTTTCTCTGTATACATCAATGATGTCGCTCTTGCTGCTGGTGAGTCTCTGATCCACCTCTACGCAGACGACACCATTCTGTATACTTCAGCCCTTCTTTGGACACTGTGTTAACAACCCTCCAGGCAAGCTTCAATGCCATGCAACTCTCCTTCCGTGGCCTCCAATTGCTCTTAAATACAAGTAAAACTAAATGCATGCTCTTCAACTTGATCGCTACCTGCACCTGCCCGCCTGTCCAACATCACTACTCTGGACGGCTCTGACTTTAGAATACGTGGACAACTACAAATACTTGGGTGTGTCTGTTAGTTTAGACTGTAAACTCTCCTTCCAGACCCATATCAAACATCTCCAATGCAAAATTAAATCTAGATTGGTTTCCTTTTGCAACAAAGCATCCTTCACTCATGCTGCCAAACATACCCTTGGCAAACTGCCCATCCTACCAATCCTCGACTTGATGTCATTTACAAAATAGCCTCCAATACCCTACTCAACAAATTGGATGCAGTCTATCACAGTGCAATCAGTTTTATCACCCAAAGCCCCATATACTACCCTACATTGCGACCTGTACGCTCTCATTGGCTAGCCCTCGCTTCATACTCGTCGCCAAACCCACTGGCTCCCTGTCATCTACAAGACCCTGCTGGGTAAAGTCCCCCCTTATCTCAGCTCGCTGGTCACCATAGCATCTCCACACCTGTAGCACACGCTCCAGCAGGTACAGTGCCTTGCGAAAGTAATTATTTATGAACTTTGCGACCTTTTGCCACATTTCAGGCTTCAAACATAAAGATATAAAACTGTATTTTTGTGAAGAATCAACAACAAGTGGGACACAATCATGAAGTGGAACAACATTTATTGGATATTTCAAACTTTTTTAACAAACCAAAAACTGAAAAATTGCAGTGCAAAATTATTCAGCCCCTTTACTTTCAGTGCAGCAAAACTCTCTCCAGAAGTTCAGTGAGGATCTCTGAATGATCCAATGTTGACCTAAATGACTAATGATGATAAATACAATCCCCACCTGTGTGTAATCAAGTCTCCATATAAATGCACCTGCACTGTGATAGTCTCAGAGGTCCGTTAAGCGCAGAGAGCATCATGAAGAACAAGGAACACACCAGGCAGGTCCGAGATAATTGTTGTGAAGAAGTTCAAAGCCGGATTTGGATACAAAAAGATTTCCAAGCTTTAAACATCCCAAGGAGCACTGTGCAAGCGATAATATTGAAATGGAAGGAGTATCAGACCACTGCAAATCTACCAAGACCTGGCCGTCCCTCTAAACTTTCAGCTCATACAAGGAGAAGACTGATCAGAGATGCAGCCAAGAGGCCCATGATCACTCTGGATGAACTGCAGAGATCTACATCTGAGGTGGGAGACTCTGTCCACAGGACAACAATCAGTCGTATATTGCACAAATCTGGCCTTTATGGAAGAGTGGCAAGAAGAAAGCCATTTCTTAAAGATATCCATAAAAAGTGTTGTTTAAAGTTTGCCACAAGCCACCTGGGAGACACACCAAACATGTGGAAGAAGGTGCTCTGGTCAGATGAAACCAAAATTGAACTTTTTGGCAACAATGCAAAACGTTATGTTTGGCATAAAGCAACACAGCTCATCACCCTGAACACACAATCCCCACTGTCAAACATGGTGGTGGCAGCATCATGGTTTGGGCCTGCTTTTCTTCAGCAGGGACAGGAAGATAGTTAAAATTGATGGGAAGATGGATGGAGCCACAGGACCATTCTGGAAGAAAACCTGATGGAGTCTGCAAAAGACCTGAGACAGGACGGAGATTTGTCTTCCAACAAGACAATAATCCAAAACATAAAGCAAAATCTACAATGGAATGGTTCAAAAATAAACATATCAGTGTGAATAGAATGGCCAAGTCAAAGTCCAGACCTGAATCCAATCGAGAATCTGTGGAAAGAACTGAAAACTGCCGTTCGATAATGCTCTCCATCAACCTCACTGAGCTCGAGCTGTTTGCAAGGAGAAATGGAAAAAATTTCAGTCTCTCGATGTGCAAAACTGATAGAGACATACCCCAAGCGACTTACAGCTGTGTCGCAGCAAAATTGAGCGCTACAAAGTATTAACTTAAGGGGGCTGAATAATGTTGCACGCCCAATTTTTCAGTTTTTTGATTTGTTAAAAAAGTTTGAAATATCCAGTAAATGTCGTTTCCACTTCATGATTGTGTCCCACTTGTTGTTGATTCTTCACAAAAAAATACAGTTTTATATCTTCATGTTTTGAAGCCTGAAATGTGGCAAAAAGGTCGCAAAGTTCAAGGGGGCCGAATACTTTCGCAAGGCACTGTATATCTCTCTAGTCACCCCAAAACCAATTCTTTCTTTGGCCGCCTCTCCTTCAGTTCTCTGCTGCCAATGACTGGAGCAGACACAAAAATCTCTGAAACTGGAAACACTTATCTCCCTCACTACTTTAAGCACCAACTGTCAGAGCAGCTCACAGATTACTGCACCTGTACATAGCCCATCTATAATTTAGCCAAACAACTACCTCTTTCCCTACTGTATTTAATTTATTTATTTATTTATTTTGCTCCTTTGCACCCCATTATTTTATTTCTACTTTGCACATTCTTCTGCCAAATCTACCGTTCAAGTGTTTTACTTTTTATATTGTATTTACTTTACCATGGACTTTTTTTTTGCCTTTACCTCCTTATCTCACCTCATTTACTCACATCGTATATAGACTTGTTTATACTGTATTATTGACTGTATGTTTGTTTTACTCCATGTGTAACTCTGCGTTGTATGTGTCGAACTGCTTTGCTTTATCTTGGCCAGGTCGCAATTGTAAATGAGAACTTGTTCTCAACTTGCCTACCTGGTTAAATAAAGGTGAAATAAAAAATAAAAATGGAGTGGAGAGCGCCTGTTTATGTTGATGTGTTTCTGTCAACAAAT
Organism: Oncorhynchus masou masou; assembly: GCF_036934945.1. NCBI lineage: Eukaryota > Metazoa > Chordata > Actinopteri > Salmoniformes > Salmonidae > Oncorhynchus > Oncorhynchus masou. Next base: position 14,099,919 of record NC_088213.1, on the reverse strand, counting down.
TAAATAATGTCTCTCCACTTTTCCCCCATCTCCTCTCACTTTTTTGCTCTCTCTCTCTCTCTCTCTCTCTCTCCACTTTCCTCTTTCTCTCCCTCTTTCTCTCCCCCTCCCTCCCCCTCTCTCTCTCTCTCTCTCTCTCTCTCTCTCTCTCTCTCTCTCTCTCTCTCTCTCTCTCTCTCTCCCTTTCCTCTTTCTTTCTCTTTCTCTCTTCTGCTCTCTTTCCTCCTCTCTCCCTCTCTCACTCTCTGTTGCGCTCTTTCTCTCCCCTCTCTCTCTTTCTTTCTCTGTGTTCAGAGACTACATCTGCCTCCAGACCTGTCAGAGACAGTGAGTCGTGTGAGCCGGGGAGAGCTGACAGAGACAGCCATGGTGGGCTCCTCAGGCTGTGGCTCCGGCTCCACTGGCAACAGACATCTGGACTTCTAGAACCCCCTCCATCTTGTCATCTGGACTTCTAGAACCCCCTCACCATTATCTGCTGGCAACAAACATCTGGACTTCCTACAGAACCCCCTCACCATTATCACCGCTGGCAGCAAACGTTTGGACTTCAGAACCCCCCTCACCATTATGCCCGCTGGCAACAAACATCTGGACTTCTAAGACCCCCCCTCACCATTATCACCGCTGGCAGCAACATCTGGACTTCTAGAACCCCCCTCACCATTATCACCGCTGGCAGCAAGCGTTTGGACTTCTAGAACCCCCTCACCATTATCACCCCTCGCTGGCAGCAAACATCTGGTCTTCTAGAACCCCCTCACCATTATCACCGCTGGCAGCAAACATTTGGACTTCTAGAACCCCCTCACCATAATCACCGCTGGCAGCAAACATCTGGACTTCTAGAACCCACTCACCATTATCACCGCTGGCAGCAAACATCTGGACTTCTAGAACCCCTCACCATTATCACCGCTGGCAGCAAACATCTGGACTTCTAGAACCCCTCCCTGCATTATCACCGCTGGCAGCAAACATCTGGACTTCTAGAACCCCTCACCATTATCACCGCTGGCAGCAAACATTTGGACTACAAGACCCCCTCACCATTATCACCGCTGGCAGCAAACATCTGGACTTCTAGAACCCCTCACCATTATCACCGCTGGCAGCAAACATCTGGACTTCTAGAACCCCCTCACCATTATCACCGCTGGCAACAAACATCTGGTCTTCTACCCCCTCACCCATTATCGACGCTGCAACAAACATCTGGACTTCTAGAACCCCCTCACCATTATCACCGCTGGCAGAAAACATCTGGACTTCTAGAACCCCCTCACCATTATCACCCGCCTTGCAGCAAACATCAGACAAACATCTGGACATCTGGACTAGAACCCCCTCACCATTATCACCACTGGCAACAAACATCTGGACTTCTAGAAACCCCCTCACCATTATCACCGCTGGCAGCAAACATCTGGACTTCTAGAACCCCCTCACCATTATCACCGCTGGCAGCAAACGTCTGGATTTCTAGAACCCCCTCACCATTATCACCGCTGGCAACAAACATCTGGACTTCTAGAACCCCCTCACCATTATCACCGCTGGCAGCAAACATCTGGACTTCTAGAACCCCCCTCACCATTATCACCGCTGGCAGCAAACATCTGGACTTCTAGAACCCCCTCACCATTATCACCGCTGGACTTCAACAAACATCTGGACTTCTAGAACCCCCTCACCATTATCACCGCTGGCAACAAACATCTGGACTTCTAGAACCCCCTCACCACATTGTCAACTGTTTCCCTGCCAACTGTTTTCACCCGCCAATCTTTCCCTTCAAGTGGCCAAGCAGCCTGCTTCCTTTACTAGGACACTTTGACATTTGATATTTTAGTAAATGCTATTGTCTAGTGACTTACAATACCTGTATTGAAGTATTTAGGAGCTCTATTGTCAGCGACAATACCGCAGCGACACTCCATCAATTTAGAAGGCTCTATTGTCCCCTACCTATTGTACGCGCACTCTGTCATCTTGTTGTGACTGGGCCTGTCTCAGGGAGAGAGAGAATAAGAAGGTGGGGGGATCATTTCAACAGGATATCTCTAATGAAACACAAGATACACCTTTCTGCTATTTCACCATCCTGCTATTTCACCATCCTGCTATTTCACCATCCTGCTATTTCACCATCCTGCTATTTCACCATCCTGCTATTTCACCATCCTGCTATTTCACCATCCTGCTATTTCACCATCCTGCTATTTCACCATCCTGCTATTTCACCATCCTGCTATTTCACCATCCTGCTATTTCACCATCCTGCTATTTCACCATCCTGCTATTTCACCATTCAATCAAAGGCATCTTGAAAATATGTTTTTTGAATAAATGTGTATAAATCCATATCGCCATGTTTCATAGCCTGTTTTCTAGCTTATTTAGACCTTTGGAAGTTTCTATTGTAACACCCCCATATTCTCCACAGATCTTGTCTGTCCAGCTTGTTCCCTAGTAATGGTTGAGGTGAGCATTTGGATAGGGAAGCTGATCCTAGATCTGTAGTTAGGGGCAACCAGGAGTAAAAGGTTGGATGTGGCGCATGAGCTTCACAGCTCATCGGGTCTGTTATCTGGATGGGCGGCTCTGCTATGACAAGACCAAAACAACAAATGAGGTCAGATGGTGACATGGAGAAAGACTGAATATACAGCATGTAAAATACAACATGTTACTGTGTTTCTCTTCTGCGGTTGATGTGGATGTGTTGCTTTATGAGGTGTGTGTGTGTGTGTGTGTGTGTGTGTGTGTGTGTGTGTGTGTGTGTGTGTGTGTGTGTGTGTGTGTGTGTGTGTGTGTATTTCCCCCAAGCAATTCACATTTACTGGTGTAAAGGTCACTAGGTCATTCTTTAAAGATCAAGCTATGACTTCATACAAGGTGGTCGGAGATTTGTGGCCTTAATAAATATGATGTATGGCCTCTGGAGTGTTTGGTAAAATTTTGTAGATGTGAAGTTTTTGAAAGGCTATCGATAGCAGCAATTGAACCCGGAGGCTTTCTATTGCAAGTCATCTAAAATATTAAACTAATTGTTGTTTGGGTCTGTCATGCATGCACACATGTTGTCCCTTTGGCTATTTTCAGTTGACACAGCCTTATTTGACTCCAGGGAACTTGTATTGGTAATGTAGAAATGGTGAGCCCTGCATTATGCATCCTAGGGATTCAGTAAATCTCCTTGTAATGGGGGGAGAGGCTGAAATCGTCTGGCTCTGCCTGCATACATTTACTTTAATGCACGCAACTATAGTTCTGTGTGTGAAGTAACTACAGTGTCTCAATCTAGGTGCCCTACTTAAGTCACATGACTGTGTTCCTGTACTGTAATCCCGGTGAGACTAACTACTTTAAAATGGGCACCAAATAGAAAGTGTGGGAATGATCATGGACCTACATTCACACAGATTCTTGATTGTGTCCAGCTCACTAATAATCACCCAAATGAAAGCTAGACAGTCAGGCAGCATCAAACATTTAAGAAAAAGATGGATAGAGGAATATTTTTGTGCCAATTTTGTGAGGAAATATATCACATATTCACTGTGGACCTTGTGGGCGACCAAATGGGAATATAAGGTGTTGTTAAAAAATGTATTTCACCTTTATTCAACCAGTAGGCCAGATCACCTTTATTCAACCAGGTAGGCCAGATCACCTTTATTCAACCAGGTAGGCCAGATCACCTTCATTTAACCAGGTAGGCCAGATCACCTTTATTCAACCAGGTAGGCCAGATCACCTTTATTCAGGTACCAGATCACCTTTATTAGGCCAGATCACCTTTCAACCAGGTAGTCCAGGTCACCTTTATTCAACCAGGTAGGCCAGATCACCTTTATTCAACCAGGTAGGCCAGTTGAGAACAAGTTCTCATTTACAACTGCAACCTGGCCAAGATAAAGCAGAGCAGTGTGACACAAACAACACAGAGTTACACATGAGATAAACAAACATACAATCAATAATACAGTAGAAAAATCTATGTGAAGTGTGTGCAAATGTAGTAAGATTAGGGAGGTAAGGCAATAAATAGGCCATAGAGGCAAAATATAAGGTGTTGTGAAATATGTGATATGGTATATAAGGTGTTGTAAAATATGTGATATGATATATAAGGTGTTGTTAAATATTTGGTATGAAATATAAGGTGTTGTGAAATATGTGATATGATATATAAGGTGTTGTTAAATATAAGGTGATGTTAAATACAAGGTGATGGGGTAGTCTAGTGGTTAGAGCGTTGGACTAGTAACCGAATGGTTGCAAGTTCGAATCCCCAAGCTGACAAGGTGCAAATCTTTCATTCTGCCCCTGAACAGGAAGTTAACCCACTGTTCCTAGGCCGTCATTGAAAATAAGAATTTGTTCTTAACTGACTTACCTAGTAAAATAAAGGAGGTGTTAAATATAAGGTAATGTTAATTATAAGAAGGTGTTAAATATAAGGTGATCTAAATTGCCTTAAAATCTAAGTTCTGAAATGTAAACTGACATGTAATGTAATGTTACCTCGTATCTCCTATCTGGGTGGAGTTCTAATGAACACATATATAGGCTTGTGTTGTCCATTTCAGGTCGTCCAACCTTTCTCTTTGTTCACACAGTATCTTTCTCAAACAGGTCAAGTTGTGATTCATGCATCACCTCCTTGGATCCTCCTCCTCCCTGTCATCTTATTGGTCGAGACAGCTTTTCTTTTCTTTTTCTCACTTCAGTGTGTTCAACATGTCAACATGGTGTGTCCCCTCCTCGACCGTCCTCTAGTCGACTACAACAAGTGTTGTTGACATGGTCCTTCTTCAGTTCCTTCTCTGTTGATAACTTTACAGGGTAACTTTTGAGGGTTTGGGGGGTTCAATTTAGTGCTGCATATGCAGAGGTAGGGGTTCAATTATATGGTGCTGCAGGATATACAGGAGGCTCAGGATATGCAGGATATACCAGAGGCTCATAGGGGGTTCAATTATATGGGGGGTTACAGGAATATGGTGTTCAATTATGTGGTGCTGCAGGATATACCAGAGGCTCATAGGGGGGTTAAATGATATAGGGGTTAAATGATATGCAGGATATACAGGAGGCTCATATGGTGTTCATTATGTGGTGCTGCAGGATATACCAGAGGCTCATAAGGGGGGTTAAATATATGGTGCTGCAGGATATGCAGGAGGCTCATAGGGGTTAAATGATATGGCGCTGCAGGATATACCAGAGGCTCATATTATGTGGCACTGCAGGATATACCAGAGGCTCATAAGGGGTTAAATGATATGGCGCTGCAGGGAGGCTCATATGGCGGCAGGTACCAGAGGCTCATAGGGGTTAAATGATATGGCGCTGCAGGATATACAGGAGGCTCATAGGGTGCAGGTTACCAGAGGCTCAAGGGGTTATGATATGGCTGCTACCAGAGGCTCATAAGGGGGTTAAATGATATGCGCTGCAGGATATACCAGAGGCTCATAGGGGGGTTAAATGATATGCAGGTACCAGAGGCTCATAGGGGGTTAAATGATATGGCGCTGCAGGATATACCAGAGGCTCATAGGGGTTAAATGATATGGTGCTGCTGAATATGCAGGAGGCTCATAGGGGGTTCAATTATATGGTGCTGCAGGATATGCAGGAGGCTTATAGGGGGTTAAATGATATGGTGCTGCTGAATATGCAGGAGGCTCATAGGGGTTCAATTAAATAGTGCTAATGGACATATAGGGGGATAAATGAAATTGTGTTAATGAGAATGCATATGCTAGGTGCTCATGAATTAGATATTCATATGGTGTTCCTATATTCAATAGTGATGGGAAAACAATGGAGTGCTTTCATCATAGAATACTGTACAGAACACACTGCAGAGACGTTCGGCTTTCAGAGAGAGAGAGAGAGTCCTAAGTCTGAGTGGTACTGCTCCATTGAAAGTGACTGATCCGGTTGACACCTCTGAATGGGTGAGAGTCTGCTTATGTTCGCCGTTGTGTGTATGCAGACCAACTCCCTACAAACAAGCCACGAACGTTGTGTCACTGTTCAAACATAGATGGACCAAAGATGGCAGAGAAAGGGGTACATTTTATCACTTCTATCGCGACAAGAGTTTTGCTATTCCCGCAATAACATCTGCTAAATATGTGTATGTGGCCAATAACATTTTATTTTATTTGATATTTTATTTGACTTGGCCCTGTTTGAATGGCGACTCACGCTCTTGTATGGACCATGTGACTGTTTATAATTTCTTTTTGCATGTTATTGTACCTGTATCGCTCCATCCTCATCCCTCTTGCCTGCTCTATCTCTCTCGCCTGTAAATATTGATGTTTTTTCTCTCTGTCAATGCAGCTGTCTAAACTGTTCTGTCTCCTCCTTTCTCATGACATCCCTGCTCCAGCCTTGTGTTGAAGAGTGGCAAACGTATTGTGTTGTAATAGTTTGCATAAAGAACTGAACAATGGTTTGAATAGAGAGACCGTCTCCCCTTCCGCCCACAAAATCTGTTTTTAACATTACCTTCATTTGCTTCTATTGGTCTTCAACAAGAGTTTGTTCTGAAATCACTGATGTGGTGTGTAATATACAGATCTGCAGCAGGAAGCCTAGCGGTTAGAGCGATAGGCCAGTAACCCAAGGGTTGTTAGTTCGAATCCCGAGTTGACAAGGAACTATCTGTTGATGTACCCTTGAGCAAGGCACTTAATCCTAATTTGCTCCAAGGGCACCATACAACTATGGGTGAACGTGTACCTACAGAGTGTAAGTGACAATAAAAACATTATTTTCTTTTCTTTAACAGTTTCTCACAGCAGGGGAATAATCCTGCAGTAACAGGAAATGTGAATTATTGTGTGGATTATAATTAATGGACATTTTTGTATGGGATGATACATTTTTCGTAAGGGAAAATGAAGTCTGACTTTTTACAGTGGAAATTACAAACTTGAAAAGCCTTTTAAAACTTGAATACACAAGTTTAATTTCCTGCGACAAATAGAACACCTGCATGTGCTGTTAGTGTTAGAGCAAACACAACCCAACAATAACTCCCAGGTGATACCTGACCTAGCTCTCTCCGGGTCCCCCTCCCCCTCCAGCTATTCCCATCCCTCTCAACACACAGACACACACAACCCCCTGCTGTGGCAGCAAGTGAAGCAAAATAACTCCTTCTGCCACACAATCTCTCCTCTGCCTCAATCTGAGTATTCCTATTTGTCCTCCCTCTCCTCCTCTCTGTGTCCCTCCTTTTCCCTACCATTGTTGCAACTCTATCAAAACAAGGGGTGTTGAATTGAGTGACCTTTTCCATTGTTGCGTGTTGTTAAACTGTGTGGTCTGTGTGTAGCCGGTGAGGGCCATGCATCACATAGGATGGGGCTGGGCTGGGTCTGTGTGTAGCCGGTGAGGGCCATGCATCACATAGGATGGGGCTGGGCTGGGTCTGTGTGTAGCCGGTGAGGGCCATGCATCACATAGGATGGGGCTGGGCTGGGTCTGTGTGTAGCCGGTGAGGGCCATGCATCACATAGGATGGGGCTGGGCTGGGTCTGTGTGTAGCCGGTGAGGGCCATGCATCACATAGGATGGGGCTGGGCTGGGTCTGTGTGTAGCCGGTGAGGGCCATGCATCACATAGGATGGGGCTGGGCTGGGTCTGTGTGTAGCCGGTGAGGGCCATGCATCACATAGGATGGGGCTGGGCTGGGTCTGTGTGTAGCCGGTGAGGGCCATGCATCACATAGGATGGGGCTGGGCTGGGTCTGTGTGTAGCCGGTGAGGGCCATGCATCACATAGGATGGGGCTGGGCTGGGTCTGTGTGTAGCCGGTGAGGGCCATGCATCACATAGGATGGGGCTGGGCTGGGTCTGTGTGTAGCCGGTGAGGGCCATGCATCACATAGGATGGGGCTGGGCTGGGTCTGTGTGTAGCGGTGAGGGCCATGCATCACGTAGGATGGGGCTGGGCTGGGTCTGTGTGTAGCCGGTGAGGGCCATGCATCACATAGGATGGGGCTGGGTCTGTGTCGGTGAGGGCCATGCATCAGTAGGATGGGGCTGGGCTGGGTCTGTGTGTAGCCGGTGAGGGCCATGCATCACATAGGATGGGGCTGGGCTGGGTCTGTGTGTAGCCGGTGAGGGCCATGCATCACATAGGATGGGGCTGGGCTGGGTCTGTGTGTAGCCGGTGAGGGCCATGCATCACATAGGATGGGGCTGGGCTGGGTCTGTGTGTAGCCGGTGAGGGCCATGCATCACATAGGATGGGCTGGGCTGGGTCTGTGTGTAGCTGGTGAGGGCCATGCATCACGTAGGATGGGGCTGGGCTGGGTCTGTGTGTAGCCGGTGAGGGCCATGCATCACATAGGATGGGGGGGCTGTTTGGAAGGGCCACATCATAGGATGGGGTTGGGTCTGTGTGTAGCCCCACTTTGGTGGGGCTTGTTTGGATGGAAATTCATCTATCAGGACTGGGCTGGGTCTGTTGTAGCCCGGTGAGGGCATCAACAAATGGGGCTGGGCTGGGTCTGTGTGTAGCCAGTGGGGAGCCATGCATCAAGGGATGGGCTGGGCTGGGTCTGTGTGTTGTGTGAGGGCTATGCATCACATAGGATGCTGGGCAGTCTGTGTGTGGCCGGTGAGGGCCATGCATCACATAGGATGGGGTCTGTGTAGCCGGTGAGGTCCATGCATCACATAGGATGGGGCTGGGCTGGGTCTGTTTATAGTCGTGAGGGCCAAAATACATTTAGGATGGGGCTGGGTCTGTGTTAGCCGGTGAGGCCATGCATCACGTAGGATGGGCTGGGCAATTGAAATATTTCAGAGACAGTTTAGACGCTTTCATCTCAAAAGGGCCATGCATCACATAGGATGGGCTGTTTGGAAGACATCAGGTTGGAACTGGCCCCACTTTGGTTTGTTGATGGAAATTCTCTATGTACTCATTTGTAAGAGTGAAAACAACGCTTGACCATTCAAAAATATGTTGTGTGGCTATTCTGCCAGACTGTTTTTGATGTTGGCTAAAGAAAACTCCACACGTCTTCATTATATTTACTGACAAAATTGTTTTTTTATAGTTTTCCACAGAAACTCCATTTTAAATCAAATTATAAATAAGGACTGACGTTTCGATCTCAAAAAGCATTTCCAGAGTCACCCATGGTCTTCATATTTGAAACAAGCAGAACTCAAAAAAAGCATGACAGACGTCCACAGAAAACTCCACACGTCTTCAATTATAAATAAGGACTGCTCGTTTAGTCCACAGTCACCCATGGTCTTCAATTATAAATAAGGACTGCTCGTTTAGTCCCAGTCACCCATGGTCTTCAATTATAAATAAGGACTGCTCGTTTTAGTCCACAGTCACCCATGGTCTTCAATTATAAATAAGGACTGCTCGTTAGTCCACAGTCACCCATGGTCTTCAATTATAAATAAGGACTGCTCGATTAGTCCACAGTCACCCATGGTCTTCAATTATAAATAAGGACTGCTCGATTAGTCCACAGTCACCCATGGTCTTCAATTATAAATTAGGACTGCTCGTTTAGTCCACAGTCACCCATGGTCTTCAATTATAAATAAGGACTGCCTCGCTTAGTCCACAGTCACCCATGGTCTTCAATTATAAATAAGGACTGCTCGATTAGTCCACAGTCACCCATGGTCTTCAATTATAAATAAGGACTGCTTTCGATTAGTCCACAGTCACCCATGGTCTTCAATTATAAATAAGGACTGCTCGATTAGTCCACAGTCACCCATGGTCTTCAATTATAAATAAGGACTGCTCGATTAGTCCACAGTCACCCATGGTCTTCAATTATAAATAAGGACTGCTCGTTTAGTCCACAGTCACCCATGGTCTTCAATTATAAATAAGGACTGCTCGTTTAGTCCACAGTCACCCATGGTCTTCAATTATAAATAAGGACTGCTCGATTAGTCCACAGTCACCCATGGTCTTCAATTATAAAAGGACTGCTCGATTAGTCCACAGTCACCCATGGTCTTCAATTATAAATAAGGACTGCTCGATTAGTCCGCAGTCACCCATGGTCTTCAATTATAAATAAGGACTGTCAATTAGTCCACAGTCACCCATGGTCTTCAATTATAAATAAGGACTGCTCGTTTAGTCCACAGTCACCCATGGTTTTCAATTATAAATAAGGACTGCTCGATTAGACCGCAGTCAAACATACTCTAGGTCACTGTAATAGAACATCAAATGTTTACAAAATGATGCAACACAAGACTAATATCTTCAACAACAAAAAGCATTGTGTAATAGATGAAATACAAAGGCTTTGGTCTGTTTTACAATCAACAATGATTAAATCTGATATGTACTTGTAAACAACTGCCAAACACTTATGTTTCAAACTTTGTCAAGCATGTTTAATCATAATTATTGGAGTGAAATCTTTCTAGTTGCACAAAATGATTTGACAATAGGACACTATAATACAACTATACCTAAGAGACTAATTGTACCTGACCTAAAGAAATGTATTTTTATGATGCATGAAAATGTGTAGAAAACATTTATAGAATATTCTTGGGGGGATAAAAATGTAAATGTACTTTTATTGGAGAAATCTTTTGATTTCTAGGGAAGACATACTTACAATTTGACATGAACAAATTGGATTATATCGAAGACAGTCTACCATTTAGCGATTCAACTGTTTTACTCCACAGCTCCTCTGCATCTATAGCTCTTCACTTGGACCGTTAATCAATCCATCCACCACAGCAGAAGTCCATGAACAAGTCTTAGAATCAATCCATCCACCAGCAGAAGTCCATGAACAGTCTGAACCTAGAATCAATCCATCCACCACAGCAAGTCCATGAACAAGTCTTGAACCTAGAATCAATCCATCCACCACAGCAGAAGTCCATGAACAGGTCTTGAATCCATCCCACTGTCCTGAACAGGTCAAACTGTTAGTGGTGGTTGTCTGTACAATTCCTGTGATAATGTGGTTGTCTGTGACCACAGTGAAATATCCAGGCCTATACAGTTTGTGTGATATTACAGGAGTCAAAGACCCAAGGCTGAGGTGGGTGGATTGACTGGAGGTCCTCCTCTGCTGACGGCCATTTGAAGGAGTATGACCAATAAATGGGTTTAATAAACACACAGTCTATTCCCCACAGCTCTCCTCTCGGATGATATGCAACAGTTTCACATGAGTCCACAGACCGTGCAAAGTCTGGTAGAAAGTCTCGATGTAAGCAGATAAAAAAATAGTCATGGCAGAAATCTCTTGGGTTCTCCTTTACCTCAAAAACAAACACAAGACCAACATGGTTTTCTAACAGTCCATCTATCAGTACTTGATCTGGGTTTTCATCATAACATACACACGGTCATATACAAACACAAGAGACAGACAGAAAAAAAGAAACAATTACTTGAAAAGTGAGAAAAAAAATGAAGTTTTTGTTCCATGAAAATGTTAAACACCGGGCACTTTACAGAGGTCCACGTTTTGTCTTTTTCTTCCCCCTCTCTTCCCATCGTTGTTCTCCCCAGTCCTCATATGTGCCAAGGGCTACAGAACAACACACGGTCCCAGTGGAAACAACCACACCCTTTAGTCCTTGGGCACTCCCAGAGTCTCTCTCTCTCCTCCACTTCTCTCCATGTGTGTGTGAGCTCCCAGCGGAGGGCGGTGGGTGAACAGTTACAGGGAGAAGTAGCTCTTCTCTCTATTGTAGTCTTGACCAGTACTGAGACATGTCAGGCTGCCGCCTGGGACTTGGACAGGGACAGACACTCCAGGAGAGATGAGTCCTGAGGAGAAGAGGGACACATATAAGAGCCCAGACTGTACATAGTTCAGTCCAAACAGCCCAGTGTCTCTGTACTGTACTGTGTTTGGTAAGGAGAGCTTGAGTTCAGTCCAAAGTTGTCCAAACAGCCCAGTGTCTCTGTACTGTACTGTGTTTGGTAAGGAGAGCTTGAGTTCAGTCCAAATGGCCCAGTGTCTCTGTCTGTACTGTGTTTGGTAAGGAGAGCTTGAGTTCAGTCCAAATGGCCCAGTGTCTCTGTACTGTACTGTGTTTGGTAAGGAGAGCTTGAGTTCAACATTTCTTTAGCCTGAGAAATTACCATCATGTTGAGAGACTAACCATTACGCAAAATAGGCCATTGAGAGGTAAGTGCCGTAGCACATAGCATACATCCGAGTTGATGAATGCTTTAGCACAGAGCCCACAGCCATACAGGATAGGTCATTAGAAAGCTTAAAGGTACAATTCAGTCATTTTTATCTCAATATCAAATACTTTTCTGTGTAACAATTAAGTAATTTACAGTGGTTGTTTTCAATTACTGTGTTCAAAAAGAAACAAAAATAGCAATTTCTCAAGCAAGAATTTTTCTAGGACTGTCTGGGACTGAAAACTAGCTGTTATTGGCAAAGAGGTTTGGAACTGTCTTTCTTATTGGTCTATTAACTCATTTACTGCTGGTGATGTCACCAGGCAGGACAAAACTCCATCCCACAAAAACAGGTTGAAATTTCAGGCGGTCTAATCAAACAGTTCTTACACGAAAAGGACATTGTCATAATTTTCCCAATTTCACAGTATTATACCAACATAGTGTGTAAATATATATAAAACACAGGAAATCACAGTTTTGACTGCACTGGGCCTTTAAGCACAGGGGACTAAGCCTTTGAGTATTCAGCAATAAGAAGTTTAGCACACAGAACAGTAGCTTTATGAATCACATTGTTTAACACTTCAAGACATCAGTAATAAGTTAGCTAGATTGATTGAGGCCTTGCAGAGAGTACAACAGAAAATGAATCAAATTAATTAGTGATTTAGCTTAGAGGAAATATGTCAATGGTCCATTAACCCTTCATGACAATGACCAGTATATATGGCCCTCCACAGCAACGTAATGGGTTGGAACTAAAACCTCCGTCTAGAGTGGTTTAAATGACATTATGACGTTGAGCTGGAATGGAATGGGGTGCGTTCAGGCACTAAGATTAGAATGTCAGGAGATGGTGTGTAACGTAGAGGTACAGTATGTGTCTGTAGTCTGATCAAAGAGAAAAAACAAAATGGCAGATTATGGGGAAATGTAGAGCATGAATTAAGAAAGAGAATGTGTGTATGGCTATGCAGCCTCCCCTATTTAATGGTTTGGTGGCAGATGGTTAGTTAGCTAAGAGACTAAACGTGATTTGTTCATTTTCGCTAATGGCCAAACGTGTTTCGGAAACAATGGACTTTCTGCCTACCTGTTGAGGTGGTACCAGAAGTGGTCATTGATTGGCTGTTCATATGTGCCTGCATATGAGGGGGCGTATATGTGTCGTAGCTCCGCCCATTCACAGACGGACTGGTAGGCAGCATGCAGGAATAGGTCTGGCTGGGCTATAGATAGGGAGAGAATAACGTTTATATATTAGCTTAGCCAACTATATACCCTCTTCAGCTCAGCAGTCAGTCAGTCCTTACAGCAAAGCCCAGCTAGGGATGCAGGCTATTATATTCCTTTAGGCATTTAGAAATGTTTATGACTACAGTTTGATTTCTCCTCAACCTGTTTTTAGGATTAGAAGAGGACATAATCATTGTACCTACGAAGGTTGACTACAACTAGCTTGGCGATAATGGTATTTGGCTTTTGAAATACAATTGTAACTGTACTATTTGCACATTTGAGACGAGAACACAACCTAGACATTTGTTAACACAGTTAACGAAGACAGAACAGGGTCAGGTTAGTTAGTACCTGGCTGTGGACTTACTTGCATAGGCAGGTTGTTGGCCATGGTGAAGCTGGGCATGGGAGGCAGTGCACTGTATGTGTTGGTGAGGACCGTGTCAGGTCTGCCCAACATAGACCCAGATGTGAAGGACACTGAGGAAGAAGGGGACAAATGTTTGGTTCAAATCTGTTTTCGTTCATACATTCAGTGAAGGCAGATAGGGAGCATAGTGTGAGTAAAGCCACGCCCTCCTTGACAGGTAGCTCAGGGGATTTTGTTTTTCACTGCTTACATGCATGATTAACCAATGAACCATTGAAAGTAGCCTAAATCAGCAAAAATTATTTCATCAAGTGTCATTTGAAGCATATGATGAGTTATTATTCAACTCAACTTTATATCAATAAAAAATATCCCTTATACCTATTTTAGTCTTTAATTAAGTTGTCTGGCATTGAAATGAGTGGTGGACCTACTGAAATATTCCTAATGTTGACAAGTGTCCCACTGTGGATGGATGGAATGGTATATGAGTGTCATGCTTACCCGGTGTGGTGGGCTGAGGCATGGGTTGGTAGACGCTGGTGCTGAAGCTGCTGCTGATGGGGATGTGACTGGAGGAGTTGCTGGCCTGACGACGCTGGTTCCGGAGCTTCTCCTCCCGCCTCCACTTCGCTCTTCTGTTTGAGAACCACACCTGCACAGTACGTCAATCATACATTAGTCGTGTATGTAGGCTCTTCATGGATTCTTGTGTGTCTTTTTCAGAACCAAGCAGCAAAATGTTAATGGAATGCAGTGCAATGCATATTTCAAAATGTGTCCGCTCACCTGTATTCTTGCTTCAGGCAGATCTATTTTCGCTGCCAGTCTTTCCTCGCGAAAACGTCAGGATAATGAGTCCTTTCAAATTCTGGAATACGATATGAAAACGTATCTTTAGTATAGGCTATGAAACATATTGTTGTAATTGAATTATGTGTAAGCTACTGGGGTGAATGTTGCTATTCGTTCAATTAGACGTTACATTAAAATATGAATATCTTGTCAATTCAAGTTGACCTTTTTCCAGTGCTTCAATCTGCTCTTGGGTGAACGACGTGCGGTTTCTCTGTAGTTTCCTCTTTAGTTGGAGTCGCATCTGCGTCTCGTCAGAATCCTCCCCATTCGAACTGATGGAGTTGGTGTTCTCTCCTGCACCGTCCTGTGGCTGGCAGCCATCTGTAAATAAGTCAATAAACAAATATGAATTGGCCTGCCTACTACATCTCCAAAAAGCATGCGTTAATATATTGTTTATTTAATTTCATAGTTCTGAAAGTAAACTGCGAAAAATAACATGTCATCCTCGCAATAGCCCAATAGCCCAATAGCCCAATAGCCCAATAGGGAATTAATTTCTATAGTTCTATTATATTTATGTATGTTCCCGTTAAAAGCAACCTGTTAGAAGAATAACGAAAAGCTGTCATTGTAGGCCTAGTTGGCATAACACCGATTGAGGATGGACATTGAATGATGACGGATGAATGATCTAGCTAACATATTGATCGCTGCTTGTTTTCAGAGACATCAATAGCCATAAAAGACCGACTAGTTATTTGTAAAATATTGTGGGAAAAAGACCATTGCTCAGCAATGCTGCGTGAACTTAGATCCTTTATCACCTCTCAACAATGGCACATGTGCTCAAAGGGTTAAGAGAAATGTGACTAGATGTGGCGAACTCCTTTCAGGCCCAAACTCTCTCCCCTTTTAGGAGCGTTGCGATGCCTCAATGGCCGTCCCCATATGGGCTTTCGTATAGCCATTGAGGTGACCACCAATACTTGAATAGAAGGAGGTGCTTTTCACAATGAAACAATGCCGTTCGGGGTAAGGGAAACCATTAAACTCTGTGCACACAGCGAGGGCTGGCTACAGCGAACTCTTCGTGGGCAGAATATCACCAGAGGAAAATGGAGCAGCTCAATCGGACGAGGTGACAAAAGGATCTCTCTGTGCTTTGGTGAACTATTGTGCGCACGAGGATCCCGGTCAACAGAGCTTTGAGTTCAGTGTGTTAACCCTTATCCACTAGCATCATTAATCACGTCCCCCGGCCAGCTAAACGCCAGTCAAAATTCCTATCTTAAATTGGAAACAAATGAGTGAGGAGAGCATGCAACCCCTGTACAAGCTGAATAAGGCCTATCTCTTCACGGCTCCTGGTTGTCCGTGGTAGGCCTATATGGGCTTCTGTTCTAGGGACAGGCATAATAACTAACGCCTGCCTTGGTTTTGCACATCATTATCCATTCGAGAAGTTCATATGAAATGAAGCAATTAAGGGCTGCTTTTGGAGAATGTCGGTTTTTATGTGTGTGACGCTGTTTGACCAGTCGTTTCGTGAGGTGCACCTGCATACAGCAAATGTTCTGAGTTTACCAGCTGGGGTCGTCTCGGACATGACACAGTGCTTCCACTGGAGTCACGACGGGCTCCTCTTCTCTAACATATCCATAGGCCTATTTAAACAAATGTATAGGATCGAATGTTTCCACTAGCCTGGGTACCAGGCTTTGTAGCTATCATTCCGCTCTTTCCACTCCAGCCACGCTAAACATCTTTGGCATACGACACGGAGTACAAGGAGTGGAATGTTACCAAAACAGACTGGTACCCAGGCTAGTTTCCCCCTGGGAGATTCCATAAAACATTTGTTGTAATATTATTTGCATAACAACAGTTTAAATACGCACAAAATGACCATGACATTGCATGTTATGTAAGCAAATTCATCATAAGGAACCTGTCATATTTTAGGTTTAGGACGATAACATTGTGGTAGCCTAGACTAAATAGCCCATGAATTAGACATACTACCACAGACATCTAGCAAGTGCTAAATTATAGCACATAATGATAATTGCCTGGATTTGTTTTCGGTTGACATTAATGTGTTAATAGGATTATGACTATTAAAATGTCTCTTTTTAAAATATCTTAATCGTTTTGAAATAAATTAAAACATTTCTTCATACAGCCTGTGTCCGTCCACTCAGCGCTTTGTCTTTCTTCTCGAAGGATAATCCACAAAAAGGAGTGAATTTGCGGCCTATTATCCCTCCGCCAGACCCACTGACGCTAGGTTTGGGATTTGTTTTCTTTTTAAAAAAGCCCTGGGAAATAAACTCATTCTTTGGTATCACTGTGTCTCCGGCAGTGGCACGGAGAAACAGCCGAAATAGATAACGGCACCTTTTAGCCAACAGAGATTGGATCAAAAATACTTAAGAAACCGATTCAACTGAAAGAGAAAGTGACTGGTCTAAATTCTACAGACGGGATTTAGTACCATATCAGAACGAAATGAGAGAAAGAGAAAAAATAATTCATTGCCACAGAGTTTTATTCCGCCTCTCGAGATAGAGTTGTCTCCTTTCAAGCCCTGTCACACTCCTTGTAACCATTATTTTAGCCACTGTTGCGTAGCTGTTGTTTGACAGGGACCATATTTCGTTCTCCTCAGAGACCTACCCTTGCCGTATGGTTTAGACCTTATGGGCCTCCTGAAATGAACTCCTGGAAACAATTCCCAATTTAATTTGATGTAAATGCCCATGTCATTTAATTTTCAATCGAAGAAACTGAAAAGCAATATTGCATTAAGGGCCTAAAAATATTGCATTAAAATACTTATAAAAAAATATTATTATTATTAGGCCTATTGTTATTATTATTAATAATATTGTTATTATATATTAATGTTATTAATTATATATATATTAATTATATATTGACATTGTTATTATTAATAGCCTACTATTATTAGTATCAATAATGACATTAAATCAAACAGAGTGTAAACATAGTGAATAACTATGTCTAGTTCTGGAAGTAAGCCAATAGTTTATTGTACATTATAAAAAAAATACAAATGAAATAAACATGAAAAAATAATTTTTAGGTCCACATAAGACTAAATCAAAAGGCCTTTATGTTCAAAGCAAATTAAATTCTGTGCAGAAACATATCTTGATGCTTATCAAATTATACCACTGTTTCTCATACCCAGCCCCGAGCAGGTGCAATGCCTTTATTTTCTTTTAGGCTCTGTATTTCACAATAGTCTATTAGAGCACAAAAAAATAACTACAACATAAACATTTATCTTTGTAACGTTCATGTTTTCATGGCTAATCGCTCCGCCTGTCATTCAGTGTCCAGGGGTCTCCTGTGGAACATTTCTCCATCAGTCTCCCTCAACTAGACACTCCTGCATGTCACCATAACGAGGGACGAAGCTCTCTCTAATGAGCAATTACACATAGCAGGCCCGTTCCCATAACCAATCCTTGCGTGTGAAGGAAAACATTCCTTTGTACTGATATCCCGCACACGGATCCTCGGGCTTTTTTTCCCTGCCAGGAGAGGAGGGAAATGCGGGTTGTTGGACGGACACCTCCGCTGAAAGGCCAGGCCTCTGTCACGCATATCCCCACCGGAGACAGTGTGGGCATTGAGACTGCTGATTCATTGGCCGTTCACTAATCGACTACTCAATGATTAATTGGGAATTTTGTCCACCAAAGGCATCAAAACATGTTGACAATACCTGCTTGATATGCTGACCAATCATAAACGACATCCAATCATATTAAATTATTGAAGTGTTATAAGTAAATGCCCAAGACCCACTGAAAACTATGGCTTGGGCCCCCGAGTGGCGCAGCGGTCTAAGGTACTGGATCTCAGTGTGAGAGACGTCACTACAGACAGCCTGGTTCGAATCCAGGATATATCACAACCGGACGTGTTTGGGAGTCCCATAGGGCAGCGCACAATTGGCACAGCGCCGTCCGGGTTTGGCCGGTGTTGGCCATCACTGTAAATAAGAATGTGTTCTTCACTGAGTTGTCTAGTTAAATAAATGTTAAATACAAATAATAATAATTTAAGATGTTTATTACGTAACATATTTGTAATTGTGACCTTAGCTTAAGGTTTACCTACAAAGCTACACTACTCACTAATCAGTTACGTCATACTCGTCTAGCCAGAACCCATGCGTAAAGTGACCGTTTAGTCATGTATGAAAGAAGCGAAGATATACTGTGGGCCAGGGTATAGGCCTAACATTTGCAATATAGCATTACATCCATTGTTCTTATGACAAAAAAAGTGTGTGATATTAATGTTTACATGGACCATTAGGTCATTTCAACAATTTGGTTTATAAAAACCCTACTACTCCTTCCAAAAGTCAAACGGAATGCATTTACAAATAATGGATTAATCTATTGGCCTACATTCGGATAATGGTGAGATAATTATATGATTTCACGAATAGCACAAATGTAATTATATCTATATGCTTCTTCATTGTCAAATTATTAGTGACTGAGGTTCACCTTGGTTGGGCTGCCCTGGCACTGACGTTCCGGGTACCAGCCTGGCCGTGTCCCCCAAGTTCCTGTCTGACCGTTGAGCATTCTCAGCTTGTCATACATGCCATCTGCGCCCATCTGTTGCTTCTCGCTAGCCAGGTTGCGGAGGACTCTGTTTATCGATGACACCTGAAAGACAAACAAAACGGAACGGTTTGATTAGCGCCTGCCATGATTGAAAAAATGCGCGCCACCGCCGGTATAGTGTGTAGGCACGCGAGCACTGTGAGCGTGCAAACCTTATTCATGTCTATGGTGCACACATTTACACATGCACGCACGCGCGCACACATACGTCACATCCGACAAGTGAGCTGGAAGTAAAGATGTAAACAGAGCATTTCCAAATAATATTTGAGAAAATACATTTTAATAACTAGCCAAACATTGAAAATATGCCTGTTATAAACATCAACAATTGTCAATTGTATTTTACATGTAGGCCCTATGTGGTGCAAAATTGGCTAATTACGAATCAAATATAAATAATGAAATGTATGAATGTCTCTACAAGTTAACTCATGCTAACCATTTGTTGGAAATACGTAATGCATGTCTTTCACATGTAACGCAGTCATGATCTCATGACTAAATGTTTGGCTGATAATCATGCATGCTTTCCGTCTCTGAGAAATCATTTCAGGTGGTAAAAAAATCATGCTCATAACTTACACTCACTGCACTTACACTGGGTATATTGTCGTTGGTGCAGACCCCCTCCGGACAACAGTCTGTCGCGGATCTCCCAGGCGAAAATAGACGGGCACTCCCTCTTGTACTGCGCTATCTTCCCCACAACCTCTGGAGTGGCTACCCTCGGCTTGCTGCCTCCGATCGCTCTCGGTCTTATGGAGCCAGTCTCATAGTATCTGCCAAGGATCTTACTCACGCACCCGTTGGACACCTGGATAGAAAACAATAGACACAATTCACATACATTATTTAAGACTAGTTGCGAAATTTTGAAGATTACGTCAAACAATGATAAGCTTACGTTTTCATTTTCCAGCACTTGGACTTTTGAGTCATCATGGGTCTATAAACAAAAAAATATGCCTTAAATGGTATAGGATAACAGTGTGCACTTTCTAAAATGCAACTATTCTTAGGGGGAAAGTGGTGGCCTACTTTACGATATGTTACCCTTAATGTTATCTGAATAGGATATAGATTATAATGAGAAGCAATTAGGCTTTGTCTGGCTTTCTTACAGCTAATAATTATCGAAAAACGTTTTTAAATTAATAAAAAGGCTACAGTAAGGAAAACGAAATCCCATTGTTATGTTTTATTTTGTGGTAGCTTAAAAAAATACAAATAAAAACACTGAAAGCTCGGGTTTCCTGCACCAGACAGAAAGAATGCCCTGGTCACCTGCAGAATCCTGGAGATGTCGCACGGCCGCGCGCCACTATGAGCAAGTTCGACGATTTTCTGCCTGGTGGTGTCCGGTAGCGGTCTACCGTTAACAAACACACCGCCCAGCTGGTTCACACCGCTGTGACCTGAACAGAGACAAAGGAGAGCCCAATTATAGGCTACGGTTGCAATGTAACAACAAGGTTATGATCACAACAATATGTTATATAACAACATAGCAGTGAGTCAGGTAATGCTTTCAGATGGTTAGCTTTCAGAGCAAAGGTGAAACAATAACGTTGAGGGGAGGCATTCATCTTGAACAAAACGCTACACCTAGAATGAAACAGGAAATGCAGATATTCTAATAGTACAATTATCACCAAAATGAATATCTAATAGTTATGCATTGTTCTATTGTTATCAGCACTCTAGACAATAGTCACTGTAATGCAATAGCATTGAATCAACACATGCACGGCAAGTGTCAACAGCATCCAATGATCTGGACCAAAACATCCCCATCAAACTGAGATGAAATCAGCTATTGAAAGGTGAAATCAGCAATTTAAAGTTGAAATCGGCTATCCAAAGGTGAATTCAGTCATACGAGAGTTGTCCAGCATTATTTCGCCAAGTGAGCAAGCCAACCCAAAATTCAGCGTCTTCAAATCCCCAAACTTCGAAATTAAATCCCCCAATCCTCCTCACCGCTATTCCAATGTGTTGTTACGCACCAGCATACCAATGTACCCTCAACACAAACACACCAATGTACCTTCAACACAATCACACCAAAACACCAACCATTTAGGTAGCCTCAAATATAACAAACCTCAATAAATGTTATCGAAATATAAGTATTTTTAAAACACTTAATTAAGAGGCGGGTTGTAGTCGATGAGGAGGTTGATTAAAGCATGGAAAGAGCCAGCAAACCTGAAGCCAAGTGGGACGGATGCCTCCCCGGAGTGCCTTACTGTGCTCCAGATCTCCGCTGCCTTCTCTTGCGCTGCCGCCTGCTACATTGACTCCGGGAGCAGAGGCTCCTTAGCAATAAATAAGCTCCAGATATAGAAGAGGGGGGAATGTGATGAGGCTGGCTGACATTTGTCTTTAAAATAAAGCTAGCTGCACGTCAAGTTTGAGCTTAATTTCTGGAAATAGGCGGAAGTCGCCTCGGATCATGCATGGGAAGGCTAATTGAAAAGATCAGTTGGAGCACTTGTGGCAGGCATGTCACTTTATGACACAGCTCTGCTTTTGAAAAACGCATCGTCACGACAAATAGTAGCACGATAAAACGACCCTTTCTGTCTGGATTTGGATATCACTCAGACAAAATTGGACGCTACTCGTTTACCCTTCGAGGGAAGCTTCGTTTTAAGGTGACCAGGGGCGACGCGCGGCCACAACAACGAGGGCGCGCTTGGATTCTCAACATATTAAATCTGACATCTCGGTTTTTTTCTCTTGTTTGTATTTGGCAACAAATCCTCCCAGCCACTACAATCCTGTTGTGTGCAATCAGTGGGCGATCTGCTTGGGAATACGTTGTATGTGCGCTATAAATGGGAACAATACGCATTACGCACGTTTTGTGCCAATTGAAAGCCATGTTTTGAGTGAAAATAAATCTGTTTAACATAATTAAACACTGCTCTTAGGCTACTATGTGCAATGATCCTTATCCAACGTGGACCTGATTAATAGCAAATCCATTATCATCCCTCTGGCTCTTTGGTAATTCAGGATTAAGTGGAATTAATAGGCGTCTTACTCTCAAATTGGCCTACCCGCGCTAAACAGCGGTTCGCTGTGGGTCTACATGGTTGCACCGTCACCTCAACACATTTATAACCATCATGTACATCCACATGATCGATAAAGCCGTCAGATAAGGATATCACATGCCATTTCAGCTCTTCAAAGGTTAAGTCTTAATCATGTGCCCAATTCCCCACCGCGAGCAGCGTCGATCTCGCCCGCTGGCGCTGATTATGCGCCTTGTATTCTATTACTAGTCGACTAATAGGAAAACATATGGTGTCAATTTGGACGCTCCCCTCCATATACACCCAGGAGTTGTTAGCACAAAAGCCACCGAGGCCGCGGCGACCTTTAAACAACACATAGAGCCGGGCCAATGATATCTCCTCGGCCATTCGCACCAGAAATCACAAGCCAAGCCAGGGGAGCATCCCATTAACATCAATTTGGGGCAAAGCAGGAGCAGAGGGGGGCTGTACATAGCTTTAACGACGCCTCGTTTAAAACATCATCTCAATAAAGGAGAACTGGCAAGCAAACATCATCTGTGATTAAGCCATTTGTCAGCGCATAGAGCACTGGGTAATGCCATGATGGCCTCTATGACGCATAATGGGCTTCCCATGTTGTTCAAAATTATATTCAATAGACTGTATTTAGACGTTTAAAAAACTATGATACAAAATAAATAGTCTTCTATGAAACATTCCTGTATCAATTGTCCTTCTTAATCTGACCTACATTCAGGCCTTTTGTTCTGTATGTTGTCATTTTCCCTTATAGGGAACAATATCACATTCCCTACTTGCATTGCAAATATAACCTGGGCCTACAACAATGTAACAATATGCTCTACACGTGATCTAGCTATAGGTACATTGAATTCAGACAGGTTAAAATGTGTCTATATAGGCAGGTGTTACAGCACAGGCACGTCATCAAGGTAAGGAGAATAGCAGAGGAAATCATTCCACACACCTTCATCACAGATGTCATAGACCTCTAGTCCAGCAGCAAGACAAGAGAGAAAATAACGTTACTTTTCATCCTTTATGGTTTAGTTCATTTCGCCAGTCAGCAACTCATATGGACCATTATGATAAACAATCCAGACAAGTAATAACACACTACAGACTAGAAAGCAATATAGGCCAACACACAGTCAATTATCCTTTATGGCGCCCATGCAAGACAATATCATGTTTTATCATGTTGTTGTTTTTTTGCCGTGAGTTTAGGCCAATATGTACAGTTCTACTCTGTTTTATTGTAATGAAGGAATCTCCATTCTAACTCTGGCTCTGTTAATGAGGAGACTAGTCTACATTAGACAATCAATATTCGTCCTTTTTCACGCAATGTCCTTCTTTCCCTTCCCATTCTCCGCCCCAGCTAATAGTGTACGCAGCCTGGCAGTCAGCTCTAAAGCTAATGCAGACGGCTGTGCAATTATTTAATACCAACTCGAGCGGAAAGAAAATCTCCCCTTCAACCCAACCCCCTCTACTCTCTCGCTCTCCCCCTCTCCCCTCTCCCCCTCTCTCCCTCTCTCTCTTTCTCTCTCGCACATAGCAGAAAACTAAAACAATCTGTGGAGATGAATGGAGGATATATAATTAGACTCTTAACTGTCAATGTTCAGTAACTCTGCGGTCTGGAAGGGGTCATATTACATGCATTACATCTAAACACAAGGACACGGCTAAATTAAAAACATCAAGAGCGACACACCATTTTAAATATTGAAACTAAAAACAAATCAAAAGCTTTGGAAAAAAATAATAAAATAAAGCTAATATGCTAAGGAGTATGTTAAGGGTGTTATGTTAAGGGCCCATAAAGACAGAAGGGTAGTTGTGGCTGCATGCGTTCATATCTCCACTTGCGGTTAGTATCAAAGTGTCAAAACAAAAATATGCAAATCCACTTACTGTTCTGCATCATTGAGGCTACGCCAGACTCCCACGTGGCTTGGCTGTGGTATTCTGTGCGTCATAAGGAAATAACGATGATAACAATGTTAGT
Source organism: Oncorhynchus masou masou (assembly GCF_036934945.1). Lineage (NCBI taxonomy): Eukaryota > Metazoa > Chordata > Actinopteri > Salmoniformes > Salmonidae > Oncorhynchus > Oncorhynchus masou. Next base: position 14,075,568 of record NC_088213.1, on the reverse strand, counting down.
ATCAGCATAATTACAATGTAATGGCTATTCAAAGTTAAGAATTACAATTCACAAATGTTCTCTCTTTTAAAAAATATATATATTTCGTATTTTTTCCCTTTTAGTTACTTCGAATTCCAAGGCAATTAGGGCGGATACTTTGGTGCAATCCAATCTTAATGTTGCTCTGTAATCTTAATGTTGCTCTGTAATTATAAATTCCACATAGCCATAATCCATGTGAATTGGCACATCCCATTGCATATATATTTTAGCATTAAACTTGCCTGGAAAAAGAGTTGACTCTCGGCTTAAAACAATTTAGCCAATCTTAATGTCTCCCTAGGACAAAGCAAAACAGTATATTAGTACAGCCCTAGTACTAATAGTACAGCCCTGGTACTAATAGTACAGCCCTAGTACTAATAGTACAGCCCTAGTACTAATAGTACAGCCCTAGTACTAATAGTACAGCCCTGGTACTAATAGTACGGCCCTAGTACTAATAGTACAGCCCTAGTACTAATAGTACATTCCTAGTACTAATAGTACTGCGAAGACTGTGTGTTACATTTGACAAGTAAAGCCTAATAAAAATGATTATTGAATTAGAATTGTAATTAATAAATAGGCTACTGTCGATTTTGCGTGTTATTCATATGAGAGCATTTGTATTTCTGTATTTCTGTATTTATTTATTTTGGTCAGCCTGAAGTTCGAAGAAACGGGCACTTTAAATAGGCCTAATTGAAGACGGTAAAATAAATAAATTACGTCGATGGTCGAAACCATCGCTATTATTTGGCACGTGCATGGTTTATTGGTCACCTGTTTCTGATTCCTTGACATGTTTTTGTTTGTTCTACTTGATGGCTTATAAACAGGCCTAAACATAAATCAACCGCCACTAGGGTGTTTCTAGTTATATAAAAATCTAGACCCTATCGCCCAATGTGTACAGTGACACACGCTGTCTACCTCGCCTCAATGCTCTGCAAAAGTACCAACCAGGGGGGGTAGAGGCCGGCATACAAAGCCTGCCGGAGTCCCAACAATGCACCCCTTTCTACCACCATACCCAAACCCGGGGCCGCACAACTCGGCCTCCACAACTAGCAACACATCTTCCCACTAAACGTACCAACAACTCCAGAATACAAAGAACCGAAGGCATCCAAGCCCCCTCCGGGACCATACACACAACACCTTCCCACTGGCACAGCGGATGACCGCGACCTCGGGTCCCCGTAGCCCAATGTGTGGGATTTTTGTTACGTTTTGGGAAACGGAAAAGTAGTTTCTTGTTGTAAATATCTGGAGGTAATGGTGTAGCTGGTGACGGTTGTAAAAAGATACAACAGCTCAGTGGGGAGCTCAATCAGAAAAGACAAACGCAATAAAGACCTTTTCAAATGGACGGTTAAAAAGGGGGGCCGGTGAAGGAATAGTCTGAAGTTTAATTTAGTCTCTTTACGCAAAAACAACCCTGTTGTGGGCATGTGTGTACTGCACCCGAACCTAGGATTTGGAAACATGAATTGGCTTGAGAAGTGAGAGACTTATATGTACCTACTTTCTGGAGAAAGTAGCCTATTGCAAAAAAAAAAACGTGTTTCCAATGCCATTTTGCAATTTATCAGAAAACTGTTAACAGTAACAATTCTTGTGTCGCAAACGGAGGAATAATTTTGTTGAGGAAATGTATCCGATATTTTTTACACGTTAGCCCTGTTCTTAGAAGTATGCTGTCTGAAAACACCAAAAGTGGTTAAACACAACTCTTGAAAACAATGCATTTTATTTTTACAATGCAAATGCATTGCTCAACTCATTCATTTAGATTCCTCCACATTCATTACAATATTTTAACTGCGTAAAAAGTACAAACCCACCAATGCAAAATAAATCTCTCAACAATACACATAACAGCCCCGGGAGTGGCGAATGGCAAAATAATCCTCAATTCCTCTCTGAAAACAATATTTCTGCTAAATATTTGGAGAACTGCGATTCAGCAGTGTCCCAGCAGTGTCCCGCATGTCTGTATTGACACCATCGGCCAAGTTAATGATTTACTTAGTGTCGAAAACTCTGTGGTTGTTTCTGAGGTTAACAAGGGTCTAATCTGAATTTTCTTTTCCTTTAGTAGTACCTAATCCGTAACAACAATCAACAACAATCGTCTTAATTAAACATGCTTATTCAGGCTGCTGGATCCCGAGTTCACAACATTCACATGCAGAAATACATTACGATCTCAAACAATAGCTCGGTAGGAAGTTGTGAGCACTACGCATTTACATGCACTAAGCATCTTAGTGTTATCTTTAATGTAATACTGGGTTATTAGCCCGTTTTTTGTAAGGGAAGTAGGCCTATGTTAATTTCACCACACAAATTAAACCATAACATTTATGATTAGGCTATTAATGAAATATAGGCCTAACTTTCAGCTACTTTCGTTTGACAGTTGTATTTATTTAGAATCAGTGAACGTGACGCTATCTTAAAAATGTTTGAGTTGTGCATATATACTTTCTATGTTGATAAAAACATAAATATGACAATATTATAATAGGCTATGTATTTAGCCTTTTAGTATGAATGCTTTGTTTTATTGTATTCTAATTCTAAAACGTTTTGAAGTATTTTAGTAACTTGCAGGCACGCTTAAATACCTGTAGTGATAATTGTAACTATTTCTGCACAATACTTCACATGCTTAGAAGAAAAGTTCAATTTGAGGTATATTTTCTTTGAGCGCAAACAAGAGGAAAAATAAATAGGCCCACCGTGTACTTGGAGCATTTCGAAGGCGCTTGGGTGACTCCGCTGTCTATGAATCAAACTGACACCATTCCTCAGCGGGTCATTGCTCCCATTCTCCACCATGATCACTGTCTCGGCCTAACGTGACTTTTACTCTTTGCTGTCATAAATAAGCATTAAGCTATCCGTAAACACCAACACAACCGATCATTAAAGAGCACATAAAATAAACAGGAAAGCCAGCCCGAATGCTGCTTCAAATCGCACTGTACATCTCCAGAGTAGGAGTGGAATATAAGCAGCCTAGCAGGGGTTACACTTGCTACACAAACTCCAACCTAGTAGCGATACTAGTCTGCAGCCTGTGAGATGCTTATTGCGCAATAATAATAATATATTCGTTTTCAATTATTGATTGTTCTGCATTTAATCTAACCTATTTTAAGTTATATGTGTTTGCAGGGTTGCAGACTGGGTTGAAATGCACAGACAATTTTTTTACTGGGAAGATATCCACTCTCACCTTTTTGAGGCATCCTGCGCCGCTGTCAAAGTCCTTGTCAAATAGTTCTTCGTGCCACAGAAAGAGAACAAATGCAGGGCAGTCTTATTGTGGTGGTTTTTCAGTAAGAGGAAACAATAGTTTTCCAGTGATCTTCAGCGGAGACGGAAGGGATATCCCTGCGAAAGAGACAGAGATTGACAGTGAACTCAGATGTCAGGACCGCGGAGTGAGCGAGAATGTGCGCTCGTGTGAGTGAGCGAGACAGCGAATGAGAGAGTGGGGCAGAGAAGGAGAGAGTGAGAAGGAGGGAGGAAAGAATGGGAGAAGAAGAGGGGTTGGAGGCTAAGAGAGAACACACCTATGCTGATTGGTGATGGTACAAGTGTATTACTGTATGTGTTCTGGTCTGCTGTGCTCTGTGCGTTGCCTCGACCTCTGTCATCCTCATCGGCCCCTACGGAAACACTTCCCCCACCACCAAAGCGGGAAATGGGGCCGAGCGAGAGAAGAGAGACCCCGTCTCCCCAACCCACTAATCAGAGACACATGCAAATACCCCTCTTTATCTCGCTCTCTCTCTTTCCCTCGCTATCTGAATATCGCCTGCCCTACTATGCAAAAGAAACTGGATTGCCTCGGAGATCCCATTGGATAGAAAGCAAAGGCCTGGTGGGTCTCAGCAGAGGCCGAGTTGGTTCCGTGGTGGTGGGAATCTCAGGCATGTTTTACAGCTAAACCCGAGGGCAGGACGCTGGGAAAACGGAGGATGTGGACGCGTTTTGAAGCAGTCAGCTCCATGAATGGTCATTCTTTCCACGGAGCTGATTTCAAATCGTTCTTTTGCGTTGTCGAGCGTAGGCTATGCTATTTCTGTGGGAAATGTGCCTAAAGATACATGTTTTCTTCTGTTTTAGGCGTATTGCTATCGTGCAGCCTCTATTATTTTACGTATTAATTGTTCCAATGCAATTTTGGAACAAACTTCATATTTACTTTGAGTCTGCATGAAAACAAATAGTTTCTGACTTTCTGTCAACAGCTCTGCATGGCTGTTTGCAATGGTTGTGAAGTGTCTCCCTGGAGTGCATAGTGAGTTGGCTCCCAGAGCAGGGCCACTACTAATGACAAATGAGCTGAGGAGGGCTCCCCATTGACAGCTGTGGCTTTTAAAGGGGACACTGTTTGCTTTGTGTATTAAGTACACTTGTAAATTACCACTAATGTCACCTACTCGCTGAAAACAAACGCAACTTTCACCACGTGCCTTTGTTGACTGTTTTGTATCACCTTCACTGACTGCTCAGCCTGTCATGGACATTGTAAAACACACAGACACACACACACGGTTCCCCGCCATGCGTAAAGGGCCCCTGCTTTTGGGCAAGCTCTGCTGCTTGTTGTGGACGCATTTGCAAGACAAGGCGACGTCCACTTCTATGACCTGACGGCAAATAACACGCGTAAATAAAGTGAAGCAAATGACTGGTCAGCAATGACCACACGCTCCCTAACTGCGCCGGTTTAATTATCCGCCATTACGACACACCTCAGCGCATCCGAAAGCAACCCCCTCCGAGCCCGTATTGAAGCTTACACTCGTAGCTTGCGAAGCACCAGTCTCAGTGCTGGGAGTCCCCGTCGCTTATTCCAAAGGACCAGGGCCGGTGGAGGAGGGGATGCGAGCTGTTTGGATGTGTGGAGCCAACCCAAAGCAAAATTGGGGTACAAAAAGGGAAGATGGAGGAGACGGAGGAGGGGAGAGGGGGGATGGGATGGGGCTCTTATTTGGAGAGTGCAGAGCATGAAATGAAGTAATGGAGGGAGGCCTACACTTGACTTCCTTTGACGTGAAAAAGTCAGAGCTCATCAATAAACTACCTCGGAGGTGAAAGAGGGCTCCTGACAACCATCACATTCCTAACTACGGTTCAATGAGGAGACAAACGACGCTGCCTGAAGGGGGGGGTGAATGGGGCCCTCAGTGGGCGCGCGAGATAATGAGCCGCGGACCAGCACAAACTGTCACCCAGAGTCCTGCGGTGAGGAACAAGAACAACACTTCGGCCAGAACTTTCTCCCCAAACAAGCTGTAAAACTAACCCACCATTTTGTCCCATTTCTCCTTCACTGTGTTTAGTCACTGAAGCTGGTGGCCTATTCGACTAGATTATTTTTTTCGTTTCTAGTGTTTGGACTTTGTTTTGGGGTCGTGTGTTTGTGTGTTTGTACATGGAGATTAGTCCTGATGGTCTAATGAGTATCTTGTTCAGGGAAACTTTATTCTGATAATAGAGGAATTGGCAGTTTATGATAAACCTAAAAGTGCTTGTGCAGCCAGTAAAGTGAGCAGAACAGTTTTATACTACAGCCACGTGCATGACATGCCAGCACACATGTTTACATAAATCGTTGTTGCAAGAATTTACGGTGTGGGAACTGTGCACAATGCAAAACAAATGAATCAACTATATTGGTCAGATTTTCCACATTCACCACATTCGCCAGGATTCGCCAAACTTTGCAGAATACTTTCAGAATAGAATGGAAATGTTGTACTTACAGCAGGCGCACACTTTGTGCCAGTGCAAACACTTACAACCCAAATGCATGACAACATTGTTAAGCCTATTTAATGACAATATTTATTTTGATTTAATGAATGCACCTTTGCAAAATCCTGCTCACACAATCGTGAGTCGTGTTGTTGAAAGTGTAGCCTAATGTTTGTTTTTCAACGAATCATAAAAAATAATGTTTTAACTGACTATGAATTATGTTGGTATATGCATTTAAATATGCTTAGGCTAATCTAACTTTAAAACGTGAATAACATCAAATTGATGCTAATTTACAGGCAAAATATAGGCCTCTACGAAGGACACTGCTGGTAGTGACATTTATATGTAACCACACCACATTGTAATTCTAATTTAATAGCCATCCCCTTGTAAGCAGTCTGCAGCTGACGAACATTCTCTACTAACCCGCTTCAGTGAAAGACAGAATCCCTGATGAGTGTGTCGAGTTGTTTTCTCTGCAGACAATAGCCTAATACGTCCAATAGATTATTGATTTATTTGGGAAAGTAAATCCGCTCCGAGTGCTATATGCGTTGTCTCCATTCTTCTACTCACGAAACGTTTAGTTTTTTCTTGACTCACTTAAAGTTCCGGATCAAATATAGCAATACATAATAATTCCTTTTGAACGATCATGCTCGTTGAAGTGCAGATATATATATTTATCTGTTTAAGGGGAAGCTTCTTCAGGGTAAGTGTGAAAATGTAGTAAAACGAGTAACTGTATACAGACTAGCAATTAGCCCAATTCGGATTAGCAGCAATGCCAAAGGACCTGAAAAGAAATCCTAATCTTGTCGCTATTTTCCCCTGAGGCAAAGTGGTCTTTGAGGCCCCTCTAAAAAAAAAAAAACTTTGGAGAAAAAAATTATAGGAGGGAGGAGGGGTGAACACGTCTGACGTCATGAGAGAGAGAGCGAGTGAGCGAGAGAAGGAGGTCTATTAGAAAAACACTAACAAAGCCGAGAGGGCGCGCTGGCCTCCATTGACTTATCCAGATTCCAGATTTGAGGGACATGGGGACCGTTGAGCCATTGGGACCGACAGAGAGAGCTTTATCATCTCAATAATTCTCTAAATGTAGAGCAGGCAGGCGGACGAGTCTTCCATGAGAGGGAGGAGCTGTCATCATTCAGCGACTCCACATTCTCTGTGATTTTGCAGGACACTGGACCTTCCTTCTGTAGGCCTATTACAGTACAAAGTTCAAATAAGCGCCAAATTGCATGAAGTGTTGAATAAATGGAAAATTAATGCATTTGCCAATTGTTTCATATTTTTTCGAAAGATAATAACTATCCTTGGTGGTTAAAATACATTTGATTAGAAAAATATAACAATAGGGATATTAATTCATATATTAATTATTTTATAGTTACTACCTAATGACATTCAAATATAGCCTACATTGACATTAACATTTGCACTTCGAATTAATCCAATATTATTGGAGATAACATTATTTAGACTAAGGTATATATTGTTATAACATACATAGCCTATCTATAATAATGTGATGTTGTTACAATAATAATAATTTTTAAAATATTATTTAACATCGCTGTATGTTTTATTTCATAGAAAATACGACAAAACGAAATGTCTTCGAAGACACTCCACTAAATAAGATTTTAAAACGTATAATTCATTATAAAATATATTTTGCAAGTTAACAAATGTATTTGGCCTACACACCATTCTGTTTTAAACCAACAACCATTTGATTAACTCCAGGCTAATTCGGGTTTCTGCATGGCTCAAAGATATTCAGAAATGTACTTTTTGTGACATATTGTGCCGTGGAGCTCGTGCCGTCGGGAATGCAGCTGTCTTTTACTGTCAGCGCATAACTCTACCTCTTCGCACGTCACACTAACCAGCTGAATTCTGCAAACAAATACAATACATTTTAGGATCAACCTAAAGTTTGTTGTTGAATAATGGTTTGCTCTCATCCCAAAACAATTATCTTACAAGCTGAGGGAACTGAATTGGACATTATAGGCTCTGGCCTGCAAGGGAAATGATGTCAACACGACATACAGTATGCCTATATATGTGTGCGTAAAAAGCATTTTATAAGCATTTCGCTGGACCCGCGATAACGTCTGCGTATTGGACCAATATACTTTGATTCAAAATTGATTTTGCTCTATTAATATAATATGCTAACTTCTTTTAGCGACTTGGGAATTATTGTGTTAGTGAAAATACCAGCCGTAGGCCTAAGATGCTGAAAGTGTACTCAACATTACAATGGCTTTCTCTGCGTAAAGTTAGCTATAGACTTGAACTCATCACTTCAACTTTGATAACAAACTTTCCTTGAGTGAGGCATTTAAGTGAAAAGTCCTACAAGGTGAATTCGTAATCTCAGTTGTCTAATTTAGCTCCTTGGTTGACGTCTGGCAGGGAATGTGGCGCGGGGACGCTAGAAGGCTGGAGTGTGGATGGACTGTGAAGCCCTCTCCTGGCAGAAGACGGTCTGCTCGGAGGTGATGGTGTCACAGCGCTCCTCCGCGGCCTGGCAGCTGGAGAAACGCGGTCACCAATAACAACTAACAGACAGGTTGATCTTGGTGCGCAGGGCTCGGTACTCCACCGTGGAACACACTGTAATCGCATGTTCTAGAATGCACAGGAGCAAGCCTATAACCTCGGTTGAAGACGAGAAAATGGCTGATATATTGAAAACCCGATTTCAGTTAACGATCTAAAGCTTAGGCTACCTCATTTTCAAACAACGGTGAACAATTTTAAAGTTACAGTATCGTTTTATTTGCCTTAATTATTCTTCAAGTTCAAGTTTATATTTAAATTGGGTAACTTTCAAATAACTTACTTGAGCTAAAAGTAAGCATATAACGTAGACGATAACGTAGACTCATGATAATTATATAACGTAGTCTCGTGATAATCAGGCTAAAATGTAGGTTTGTTAGGCTATTTGGTCATTTAAGAAATATGCACAATTACCATTTGGATGGTTTATATCACTCCTACTAAACTGTTGGAATTACAAAGCGTCAATCGCAGTGTAAGTAATATAAAATGTCAATATCGATGTCCAGCTCCGTGCGCGTTAAAGCTTATAACAAGACTTGTGTAAGCGCGTCTTACTTTCTACCTCAGTGAAGATCGCTAATTACACGCTACCCGAGTCATCAACTCCTGCGCTACGATACTAGCAAAAGCACAGTCGCATGACCCATCAAAAGACCATGCACAACAGTGCTTACACTACCTCCAGTAACACTGAGATTATCCACGTTCAACTCAGCCGTCTGTATAGCCACACCGATCCATCAAACACCTTCAGAAACATCAGATGCATTCTAAAGTTTGGAAGCTTTGGCAACAACAAAAAGCAGACCACTGATGTTACCATCCCGGGTGCGCACAGGATAGATAGAATACACAGCATAGACAACGAAATCATTTGATATATTTTGACAATCCGAAGCGAAGAAAGAACTCCGATGTGCAAAGCACTCAAAACATGCAGTAGGGTGATAAGGCATCCGATTGAAATGTGAGATGTATAAATCACCTAATGCGGTGAAACTCACCTGATGTAGGTTGTAGAGGGCGCAGACCTCTGACCGATATCCTGCTGATACCAGCACTCGCTCCTTCACCCTCCAAATTGTCACTGGAACAAATCAAGATAAAGTTATGGGTCCAGATTACATTCGGATCCGCCGCGGAGTTGAAATGTCAATGAGAGTGAAAAAAGACTGCCTCGCTTACCACCAACTTTCCCTTAGCATCAGCCTCAACTTGGCAGTGATTGGCTAGAGCGACGGTCCGACGTCACCTTCGGAGGCATGGAATGGGGGAAGCTCTATACCGGGCACATGCACCCGCCACAATTCGATCAACCCACCATCTTTATTGTCTTTAACTTTGACTGAAAGAAAGGCTAGATTTTTAAATCTATTTGCAACTTGATTAGATGTTATATTGGATGGAATTTGAACATTAGGCTATGTATAAAGTTTCAGAAAATTATTTGATAGGTTAAAATGGGAACATATGTGCAAAATAGAAGTAGGACAATTTAGAATGTGGACTTTTATATTTACTAGTGCACCATTTACTAATGGACACATGAAGTCATTTATGGCAAATGGAATCCCATAGGCCTGTATAGCCTATGGGGTCGCAGCTTTCATGGATCAGATTATTATAAGGCAGTACTTGCTAAAAGCTGACTTGCAGTACACCGCACAAAGACCTACAAGTAAAGAAAAACAAGTCCGCATGGAGCTGGAGTATTGTTGGTGATCTAGGAGTTGAAGCATGTTGAATTGAGAGCGGAGGAAGCATCGGAGGGTCCTGTATGAAACAACATGATTATGTGTTGGAAAATCATGTCCCGTCGATGTGGAAATATTTCCACTTTTTAAATAGATATTGAAAGTATTGATATTTCACTAACATGGTCAATGTGTAAAATTCATATTTTATTTTATCAACACAGTAACCTACTTATTGTTCTACAAGTTCAGGGCTTAGTGAAGGTATCACCTCTGTCATGCCTTGACGTTCGGAGAAGAGGCTATAAAATAACATTTTAGAATTGTTTGTGAAGAGCAATGTATATATGTATATATAGCAACCTGAAAATGATCACTTTCCGTTTTACATTAGGCGTTGTATAAAGTGATCCTAAAACCTTTTTTTCTTCTTCTTTATGTGCACAAGTTGATAAGTTTACAATCTTCACTGGCAGTGGCGCGGAGTTGATGTATTATTGGTCCATAACCCGTAATATGCCCCCCGTTTCCCCCTTCAGAAAGGCAGGCTAAAAGCCTGCAGACACATGTCACAACCTCTGTCGTTTGTGTCAATTTGAACAGGAGGTCGGAGAGTAAATGGACAACAGCAGTGCCACGCGTCTCTCAGGAAGAGTCCGGGCGGCGCAGGTACGGGGCGGTCAGAACTACCTGTGTTTGGGCCTTTATTTGGAGTATCCACCATTAAGAGGTCGTGAAACCGTGCAACGCATCAGGGTTCTTGACATCCGTGCTGGAAACCGCACGGCTTGGCCCCGCTTATCAGGCTGTCAATAAAACGAGACGGGATGCTGTGGCTAGACCAGGTGCTCCCGTCCCCTGCCCACACGGCCCCGCTCTCCAGAAGCCGATCAGGCGTGAACGCAAATCTGTCCAGCCGGTCTTCCCTCTACCACCGTCACCCCGCTTCCTAATGCATACAGTACAACAGCACACACAGACAGCCACACCAGCCGCCCCTCTCTCCCCATCTCTCTCTTCTCTCTCTCTCTCTCTCTCTCTCTCTCTCTCTCTCTCTCTCTCTCTCTCTCTCATAGGAAAGGTTGAGATGGCCCAACATTTTTTTTATTGGGGATATTTTATTAATAATAAGCCTAATTTGATGTAAGAATTATCTGCAAAAAATATTTCAGGCAGCAAATACTTGAAAGTATGTGTGTTACAGTGTAAATACTGTAAAGTTATAGTACATTATTAATGTGGCAATAAAAGCGACAAAAACAATTCATCATAACAGTAGCAACAATAATAACCTAATTATTTCAATGTAGTATAGGCCTATTTACATGATTGTATATATAGGCCTTTTGATTGTGGAAAGCGAAGAGACAGAAATGCAAGGAATTCGATGGATAGTTTGGGTCCAATTGAAACACGAGCTATCCAGGGAATGACGATCTCTTGTTCGCTCAGACTGATAAAATGTAAAACAAATCCCTTAATGTTCAGCCTCCCCTCTCCAGCCATGCAGAACATTATGCTGCTAAATACGCGTCACGAGCCGCCTGTTTACTGCCGCCGTTGCACACAGAGATAAAGGTCCCAACGAAAAGCGGAGAGATTCAGGGAGAAAGTTGAAGACTTCTGAATGGAGGAGGATTTTCACGTCTCGGGTTGGATTGATTGCAATGGCAGCAAGGTACGTCTGAACACCAACGAGATGGTATGAAGCGTTCACATTTGTTATGTGTGTTCTCTATTGTGATATTATAGTATTGAAGTTATTTGTATGGTTT